>NC_063163.1:602500-888309 GCF_023159225.1 Perognathus longimembris pacificus
AGATGTTCTATAATGGGGCAGTGCTGATGGCTGCACCAAATTACACCTTAAAGTCTTAAAGTGGTGGACTTCACTTTAAATAAATTTCACCTTATTAAAAAATGATAAATGCCAGAAAATATAAACAAATCCTAGTGAGAACATTCCTAATCCTGTAGTGAAATAATTTGAAGACTTCAACATGCACAGCTAGAGCAATCTCCAGGTGGCTCCTAACACCCGATAGGGCACGTCACCACCAGAAAACTCCAGCAAGACACCTCTGTCTTCCAACTAAGGGCTGAGGTTTGAGACAGACATCAGAAAGTGCCAGTAAGAATGCAGGTCTGGGGACTGGGAGTGTGGCTTTGTGGTAGAGTGTTTGCCTAGTATGCATGAAGTCCTGGGATCCATTCCGCAGTACCACATAAACAGCAAGAGCCAGAAGTGGTGCTGTGGCTCAAGTGGTAGGTAGAGTGCTAGCCTTGAGCAAAAGAAGCTCAAGGACAGTGCCCAGGCCCTGAGTTCATGCTGTAAGGCTGGGGGAAAAAATGCGTATCAGGGGATGGTACAAATTGGCAGTAATATTAAAGCTAAGCACGCATGACCAAGCAACTCTACTTTTGTGCTCATCCACACCAGCCCTAACTGGAAACAAACTGCTCTCTACCATGCAATTCCACATAGACAGTATCAACAGTGAGAACATCTCATTTGCAAAATGCCAGTGAGGTACCTCCTTCAATACTTAACAACAGGTACTCAGCAAATGTTGAATGAGTGGAGGAAAAAAGCCGAGTGCCAATGAAGAGCCATGTCAGCTCATACAGCTGTTGAGGAGTATGGACATCGTCCAGACAAGGCAATGTTGCTAAAAGTTATGTGCAAGGAGAAAAGTACTCTGGACTGGATAAGGCAATGCAAACATTTAAGTAAGTCACTTTTTTTTTTTTTTTTTTTTTGGTGCCAGTTCTAGGGACTGAACAAGGGCTTGAACTCAGGCTGGCTTTGAACTGTGATTGGCAGATCTCTGTCTTCTGAGTAGCTAGGACTATAGGCATGAGCCACTAGCACCTGGCTCCACAATGACTTTTAACAGCAATTAAAAATGAATTTTTAAAAATACAATTATTTGACAATATGTTGTATATAAATGTGTATATAAGTGAATTGTAACCACACAAATTCATAAAGAAAAAAATTATATGATCAATAAAACAGGAAAAAACCCAAGTAAATCTAGTTCCAAAACATATGACTTGATCCACTGATTTTTAAACATTTTCCCAAAATCTAAAGATATAATTAATTCCTGTGTTAGCTACAGGTCTACTTCTGGCTTTTGAGTGGTTAATTGAAGACAAGAGTTATAGGGACTTTCCCGCCTAGGCTGGCTTTGAACCGTGATCCTCAGATCTCAGCCTTCTGAGTAGCTAGGATTACAGGTCTAAGCCGCCAGTACCCACATATGTTATATTCTTGAAGTTCTTAAAATCATTATGAGTAGCTCTGAGCAGAAGCAAATCTTGGTCTCTAAGACTGTAAAATACTGTTACTTAGAAATGATTTATTTTAAAAATGGAAACCTTTAGTCCCAAGATAGACATTTATGCACAGCTGTGAGGAAACACTTAGGGCCTGGAGGAAACAACCCACCAAACTCTGACCAGAAGCTAAGTCAGGACACAAATGGGGTCCAACTCCTGGCAACTACTATCTTTCTTGATTCCCCAAAATGTCATTCTATAGTGTCATACAAATAGGCCAGCTCTTTCTGCACAACTCTCTGGAGGTGGATCCAGGCTACTGTGTGGACCTGCTGTTTCACTGCTGGGCAGAGTTCCTGGTATAGATGTACCATAGTTGGCCACTCACCCCTTGAAGGGCTTTTGGCTGACACAAACAAAGCCGCTATGATACTCCATGTATAAGTTTCTCAGTGAACCTGTTGCCATTTCCTGGGATAAATGCTGAGTTACACAATTGCTGGGTTTTGTAGTCAAAGTGTATAGTAATGTTATTATTTAGATTCTATGGAAGTCTCAGGTATTTCTCTCACTCTCTCATGAAAAGCTTGTCCTCTCCAAAATGAATTATTAAAAAAAATTCCTATTATGGCAATAGAGGTTACACTGTTTCCTAGCTAATCATCTCCAAATATAACTAGAAATTGCTATTAAGTTTAATCTACTATTTCAGATAGAAAGCCATTTAAATGTTCAGGACAGAGTAACATGGTATGACACTGGTATTTACATGGCTTTTCAGGACCACAGGTTTCTAAAATACAGCTTAACATATTTTCACAAAGTATTCAGGAGGATAAATTACATAGTTAAACAGGGTTAGCTGTGATACAACATACTGTATAAAATAAAAAATATCTGTGTCTCAAAATCTTTACTATTGATAAAATAAAAAGATAAAGAGCTGATCACAAGCTCCCTATTAAAGACTGTAAACAGGATCATGTAAATTATTTGAGAATTACCATCAACATTAAAAAGACGAAGGCTGATATTCCTAGGATAAGGATTTCTTTGTTCCCTTTGCTTTCCAAATGCAGCTTTCGATAATAAGGTCCTATGAGGTACGTCTTTATAACAAGACATAAGAGAAAAACAGCAGCTAGTGAAAATACAATCTGACCGATCAGAAGCATAATCCGCAGTACTTCCATGACAACTCTAGGGAAGAAAATAAGGACACATTACTTCACTTCTCAAACAAGTTTCTCTAAAACCTAATAAATAACCTGTCAATTTTTTCTTTAACATATTACAAAATATACTACTCAAATCATACATATTTTTTTTTAACTAAGCTAAAACCTAGAAATCACATTAATGTCCAAAAACAAGCTATGTGAATCTAGAATCCTCTACCCCCATGCCTGCCATGGAATAGGTGCTATTTCCACCACACTGGACAGGTGGCACTGCAGAGCAATGAGGCTGGAAGCCCACTGTGCCCAAGAGCCAATGTGTGGCAGTCAGTCAGCAGGGGCCCAGCAGAAGTGGTGTAATGTACACTGGGAACCATGTGTGCCTCAGACTCGGGCACTGCTCCAGGAAGGGTACTAGACAGAAGGTCTTGTTGGTGGTATTAGGGACCCAACTCTGGGACTTGTGCTTGTTAGGCAGCGCCCTCTCACTAGAGCTATGCCTCTAACCCCTTTTCTGTGTTGATTATTTCCGAGGTAGAGTCTTGCTTTATGCCCAGGCTGGCCTGGGCTGCAAACCTTCTCCTGTTGCTGGCATAATAGATGTGTGCCAACATGCCCAGCTACTGGTTGAGATGGGAGTCTCACAAACTTCTTTTTGCCCAGGTTGGCCTTGCCAACCTGGCAAGAGATCTCTTGATCAAGAGATATCTTGATCTCTGCCTCCCAAGTAACTAAGATTATAGGCTTGAGCCACTGTACTCAACCTTAGGTATTCGCTTCATAAACAAATGATTTTATGCAAGAAAAGCAGAGTGTACAAGACACTTACCCAGACGACGTGCTTGCTCCAGCCTGTATGAGTGTTGGCATGACTGCGATGAACAACCCCAGCTGCACATCTTGCATCACCAGCATGCCAAGCAGTACCGTGCTGTAGTCAATGTCACCTGCTGGAGAAATGGCAACGATTCAGAGTAACCAGAGACAGAACATGGCACTTGAATATTTCCAGAATAATTCAAGTAACTGTAGTAATTTAAGTAAGAACAGGTTTTGACATTTTTTTTGGAGCTGGCACAGTGGCGCACAGCTATAGTTCCAGCTACTAAAGAGGATGGGGTGAGAGGATTACTTGAGCAAGGAGTTTAGGGCCAACCTGGGCAGAATAATGAGACTATTTAAAAAAAAAAAGTTTTAATCCTTTAAAAACTGGGTGGGCACCGATGGCTCATACCTACTGTAATCCTAGCTTCTCAGGAGGCTGAGAGCTGATGATTGCAATTTTGAGTCCAGCCTAGAAAAGAAAATGTGAGACTCTGATCTCCAATTTACCAGCCAAAAGCTAGAAGTGGAGCTGTGGCACAAGAGAGGCAGAGCACTAATCTTGAGCATTTTTGCTCAAAGACAGCACCGAGACCCTGAAAGCAAGCCCCAGAACACACACACATACACACACACACACACACACACACTCTTAAGCTTTTGCTCTCAGAGTTTACATTTTGTTTGAAACCAGATCTCACGATATTGCCTAGGCAACTGCAAACTCCTGGACCTTAGCTGACCCTCCCTCCTCAGCCTACTGAGCAGCTGGGAGAACAGGTGTGTGCCACCATGCCCTAAAAACAAAACCACCCAAATATCTTATTTCCATGATCTACTTGTAGTTTACATAGTTATAGAAAGATACCATTACAGAAGGCTGGACAAGCAAGAGGTGACAGGCTCAGAGAAGGATGCCCATGGCAAGGCTGGACTCTGTCCCGTAGGGCCACATGTCCTGTGTTCCATGTAAGCAGGCCCCCTCTTCCCTTCATCCGCAGTGTCCTTTCACAGGAAAGGACTTTTGATTTCCCTTCAACACCCTGAGACACATCTTCCCTTCTGTAGCAATCAGATGAATACATGATAATTTAATTATCCAGTGCATTTCTGAATACTCAGATCATGAAGTGTTTGGTCTAAAAGTAATGCATCTTCAATATCATGTACATTTGCAATATTCTGGTACATTTCTTGATCATTCTCCAAATCGCCAGACCCAACTAATAGATCCATGGAGAAGATACAACAGCTACAACAACCAGGCATCTGCTGTTTTAAAATACTCGACACAGCCAGAGACCAGTGGCTCACGCCTGTCATCCTGGCTACTCAGGAGCTCCGCTGAGATCTGAGGATCGCAGTTGGAAGCCAGCCCAGGCAGGAAAGTCTGTGAGACTTTTATCTCCAAAAAATGAAAGTGGCACTGTGGCTCAAGTGGTAGAGCAGTAGCCTTGAGCTCAAGAGCTCAGGGACAGTGCCCAGGCCCTGAGTTCAAACCCCACAACCAACAATAAACAAACAAAACCACACCAACAGTTTGGAGGCATCATTTGTCTTTCCAGGATGATCCTGAGAAGTGGCATGTTTTCTATTAATAATTTGCTCAAGTATCTTCTGTAAGATTAAGTTTTGCCAATTTTTCCATTTTTTTATGTTCATTTACTTTATTGGGGTTTTTTTAGAGGGGAGTACAGTGGGATTACAATGGCATGCGTCACGTAATGAGTGTATTTCCTTTCACGCAGTGTCTTCTGTTCCCCCACTCTCTCCCAGTCCCTCCCTCCCGTCTCCACTCACGAGTTGCACAGTTCACTTTCACAGTGTCCAGTGAGTTCCACTGCTGCACTTTTTCACCCTCTTTCCCTCGAGTTCTGTGCCCTCCCCAAGATGTACACTTGAATACATCATATGTAAGGTAAAGAAGACCAAGTCATCTAAACTAAAGAAAGAGGAAGAAAAATAAAAGATCTCTTGTTTTTATGTCTTGGAGTACATTCCAGTACTTATATTATTTTATATAAATATGAAGAGGTACTTAGGTATTGCACCTGAGAGTATCCTCTTTGGTCTCACTGTGTGAGAGGATCTAGAATCCTGTATAATTTATCATATCCCATTGTGTTTTAGATCTAATTTCTATATATCAGCAAGAACATGGGCTGTTTGTATCCCTAAGCTTGGCTTTACCTCACTTAACATGATTTGTTCTACTCCCATCCATTTCCCAGCAAATAACATTGTTTTATTGTAATGGCTGTGTAAAATTCCATTGTGTATAGGTACCACTGGATTATTTTTTTGTATGTGGACTTAAAGACTTTGATAAATTTTGAATTATTAATTCTTTGTTCATTACAAAGTTCAAATATCATCATCTAGCCTATCGTATACAAAAAATACCTTTTAACAAGTTATATTGTAATCCCTGCTACCCAGAAGACAGAGACAAGAGGATCATGGTTAAAGGCCATCCCAGCAAGGTAGCAAGATCCTGATTCTATAAACAAGTTGGGAAGGTAATACTGGTCTGTTAAACCAGCTACCAGGGAGGCGTAAGTGTAAGGATAGCAGTCTGAAGCTGACCCATACAAAAGTACAAGGCCCTATACCAAAGGCAAACTAAACCGAAAAGGGTTAGCGGCATGCTCAACTAGCAGAACACCTGCCAACCAAATGTAAGATGCCGAGTTCAAACTCTACTACCTCCAAGCAAAAAGGAGGGGCTGGGGATATGGCCTAGTGGCAAGAGTACTTGCCTCGTATACATGAGGCCCTGGGTTCGATTCCCCAGCACCACATATACAGAAAATGGCCAGAAGAGGCGCTGTGGCTCAAGTGGCAGAGTGCTAGCCTTGAGCAAGAAGAAGCCAGGGACAGTGCTCAGGCCCGGAGTCCAAGCCCCAGGACTGGCCAAAAAAAATAAAACAAGCAAAAAGGAATTTACAAAGTTCAATACATTCGAATCTATCAATATTTTTCTGTGGGATCATATCTGTTTGAAGGCACACACTCTACTCTCAGCCAGAAGGGTATTTTCCCATATCTCCAGTAGTTTCCGCTCTATGTGCGTATGTGTGTGGCTCTAACTTTTGCATTTGGGGAAAAAAATCTCACTTTGACTCACCTGTTTTTTTGTGTGCCAGTCTTGAGTTTTAACCCAACTTAGGTGTCATCCCTGAGCTATTTCACCCAAGGCTAGCACTCTACACTTGAACCACAGCACCACTTCCAGATTTTTGTGGTTCGCTGCAGACAAAAGGCTCATAGATTTTCCTGCTCAGGCTGGCTTCAGATTGCAATACTCAGATTAGCGTCCTGAGTAGTTAGGGTTGCAGTCAAAAGCCACTGGTGCCCAGCCCATTTCTCCCTCTGACCCAGTTTCTGGGCTGCCTGCATCCATGCCTGTGGTAAAGCTGCTACCCTGTCACTTCAGATTTAAGTGGGAAATTCTTGGCCTTTGTTCTGAGATAAAAAACCATTTGTCAAGAATCAATTAAGATCAGTTTAGGATCAGTTACTCAATCCCATTAAGAACTCTGCTAGTTGTTTTTTTTTAAATTGGAATAGTTCTAAACTTATATATGGGGGAAAATAACATATTTATGTATTGAGCCTTTTTATTGCGGGGGAGAGGGGGCAGTTGTGGGGCTTGAAATCAGGATCTGGGCACTGTCCCTGAGTTCTTTTGCTCAAGGCTAGCACTCTGCCACTTGAGCTACAGTGCCACTTCCAGTTTTCTGATGGCTACCTGGAGGTAAGAGTCCCATGGACTTCCCTGCCTGGGCTAGCTTTGAACTGGGATTCTCAGATCTCAGCCTCCTGGGTAGCTAGGATCACAGGCCACTGGCATACAGCTGTATTGAGCCTTTTAATCATGAACACAACTCTCTGATTAAGTCTTCAATAGAATTTTATGATTTTTTTAAAACAAATAAATCTTATTCTTAAGATTTATTCTAAAGTCCTTCATACTATAAAATGAAACCCCCTCCCTCAATATTGTAACTTCTAACTGTGCTGCGGGTACATGACCACTTTAGCATGTTTAGTTCTACACTTCCTGTCCAAGTCTTTCCATGTGCTGACCTCCCTCCCAATACATACCACTAGTGGTGACTCTTCCCATCTTCTCACTGCTCAGAGAAGGCAGAGCCTTTATCAAAGCCTCCTCTCCTAGCCTCCCATGGGCAATTCACCAACTCTGGAAATCCTCAGTGCTATTCACTGTTCACTGTTCCCCTGGACCTGGCTCTTCTGTCACCCTGTGGTGTGGGACTAGGGACACCTGTACTGCAAGTCTTCCTGTATCAGACAACACCTTCACTTCATTCTTCAACAATTCTGCTGGACATGTGAGACTAGTCCTTTCTAGCAGGCAGAAGTTCTCCACTGCCATCCATGATCTAGCTTCACAGAGGAAGACATGGACCATCAACTGGCTTGTCCTTTTAGAATACCTGTCTTTTCTGACATGTGTTGGGATTACTATGGAAACTCAAGGCACTGATGCTATATTCTGACATAAATTTATTTTTGTTTATTGTGTACAGTTTTAGAGATGTACTTTGAATCTAAGGACTCAACTTTTCCAGCTCTAAAAAATTACCATCCTTCCAGGAAATATTTTTGGTGGTTTTTTTTAGGGGAGGCAGAGGATGCACAGGAATGGAGGGAGAAAGGGTGAGATTCAGTCATTGTGTTCAATATACACTATGTAAAAATGAACTACGCAACTTGTAGGTGGGCATAGGTGAGGGAAAGATGAAGGAAGGGATGACACTGTTCAAGAGGCACTGCACTCACCACCTGACTTATACAACTTAGTAATTACAATAAAAAACAAATGCTTACCAGTCTTTCCCCCCAGTCTCTCATCCTGTAATACAGACATGGAACATACTATCTAGTCTGCATGTGTCTTGAATGTTCTTTCCCATTCTTACCTGGCATGTGTTTTTTGTGTTTGATCTAATTAGGCAGATGCAACCCCTCCATTTGTTTGCAGTGTCCCAAGCAATCTCATTCGGAAGTCTTCACTCTTTGCTTCTATGAGTAAGGAAACTCACTTAGCTAAGTGTGCAGATGTCTTTGTGTGTGTGCACGTGTGTGTGTGCGTGCATGCGCACTGGTCCTAGGGCTTGAACTCATGCCTGGACACAATCCCTGAGCTTCTACTCAAGGCTCATGCTCTACCACTTGAGCCAGAGCACCACTTCCAGCTTTTTTTTTTTTTTTAATAAAGTAGTTTAATTTTTTTAAGTAGTTTATTGGAGATAAAGAGTCTCACTGACTTCTCAGCCTGGGATTGGCTTTGAACCACAAATCCTCAGATTTTAGTCTCTTGAGTATCGAGGATTACAGGTATGAGCCACTGGTGCCCAGCACAGCTTTGTTTAACCACACATTTCCTCATAGGTGTAGGTTTTTCAGGGTGAGGCCATTCTACAGGAGCTGCTGTACTTCATCCCTGGCTCCCTTCATTCCTGCCTCCTGAGGTGGGGTCCAACCTAAGTGCTAACTCACGGGGCTACTCAGACCACTTCAGATGTGGCCATTAAGTCAGTGGCAGTGGTCACCCATAGAGGAATTGCATTTGTGTCCCATGAGTCCTAAAGAAGATGGCAATCTTTTCAACTCCTTTCATTGGGGGAAGTCCCTCTCCCCCACAAGTCTTACTGTCTTGAGCGCACAGGGCAGGCCCTTTGGTGCCCCGGTCTAGATCTCAGAAGGCCCAGAGCCAGCACTACTCGACCCTTGTGACAGGCAAAGCAGCACTAGTGTCACTGGAGAGGTCAGCTACAACTCTTTGGCTCTCTTTCCATATTTTCCCTTCTATTCATGTGTGTTACCATAACAGTTTGATCTTGTATTATTGGACTGACCTTTACAAAGTAAGAGCAAAACAGTGACAAATTGGCAAAGAAGTAAAACACATGATGAGACCAAAGACACAGAGCAGAGCAGCTCAGCTCAGCAATGGGCCTCCTCCCTGGTACTACGGTCTCACCACACATGGCAGTGACTCAAAAATGCCAATGCCTCACACACGGATGAGCCAAACCCAACATAAGAGCTCAAGTTCTCTTACTGCCAAAGCACCCCAAAGTTTCAGAAAAGTATAAAAGTGTGTCTGTTCTTCTACCAGCACAAAAGCAGCAGACAGCACACGGTATGTGGGGGCTGCTTTCTTCTGATCCCTGTCCAGTTTCTCACAGGCACTCAAACTGTCCTAATTTGAAAGGCATGTAGCACACACTTCTCTGCATCCAGCAAACAAGTGCTGGGTTAAAGAAGCTGAGTTCACAAGCAGATCAATCTGCCATGGAGCATGAGCCTGAGTGCCCACAATGGCCCGTGGAGACCTGAGGAGGATGTCGAGGTCTTGTAATTTCTCCTCACAAGTCCAAGTGAGCATTAGCTACATATGTACTAAGAATACCCTGCCACCTACCTTCTTTGTCGCCTCTGGCACTGCCCACCAGGAACCTGGACACCAGGGGTGTGCTTGATAAGGACAAACAAGTGGAAATGAAGACACTCTGAGTAGGTCTGATTTGCAGAAGGTGTCCCCACAGCAAGCCGAAAGCAATCATTAGTAGTGTCATGTGACAGGGTCCTTGTAAAGATATCTTCCACACCTTGAAGAGAACACATGTAGTTGTGCAGGATACAGAGGCAGCAGCCCATCTCTGGATCAGCGGCACACAGCCACATCTACTAAGACCAGAGCTTCATGAAAGCAACTCAGTCTACTTGCTGCCTGTTTTGACACAGTAAGTACTCACCCCAGGCGCTCTTCCTCTCCCTTTAGCTCTTCCTCTCGCTTGCCCTTGGTATCACTAAGGGAATGGTTACCAGTCTCTTCCAGATATTAAAACCCTCTAATGCTCAAGCCCTACTTTAAAATGTGTAGTATTAGCATAAAATCTATGCATACTCTCTGTATACACACTCTTATAAATCCTGTCATCTCTAGATGATTTATAAAATTCTATAGGTTTTGTGATGTTATTTCAGAAGTAACGACAAGAAAAATGTACATATTCAGCACAGACACTATATATAAAACCAGGTGCCAGTGACTCATCTATAAGCCTAGCTACTCAGAAGGCTGAGACCTGAGGATCAGGGTTTGAAGCCAGCCCAGCATACAAATCCAAGAAACCCTTATCTCCAATTAACTAGCAAAAGGACAGATGTGGAGACATGGCTTAAGTGACAAAGTGCCAAGACAAACTGAGCAAGACCATAAGGTCTTCGAGTTCAAGCCATAGTATCGGTGCATGCCCGGACACACACACACACACACACACACACACACACACACACACACACACACACACACACACACACACACACACACACACACACACACACACACACACACACACACACACACACACACACACACACACACACACACACACACACACACACACACACACACACACACACACACACACACACAGTAGGGTCTGAACTGCTTCCTAAAAGCAGGCAGGCACTTCAACCACACTCCATTTATTTTGCTTTTAGTTATTTTCCTGAATGGGTCTCATAGTTCTAAGGCCAGCCTTGGATTGAAACCTTCTATTTATGTTCTCCACGTAGCTTGGATTACAGGCATGTGCTACCACATCCAGCTTAGACACTATTTTCTCCCAAATGTTTTGTATATAACTGGGTAAACACATGGGTGTAGAAGCCATGGATTTGGCTGTGACTCCAGTTGTGTGTGTGTGTGTGTGTGTGTGTGCGTGTGTAAAAACCTAATCCTCAGAATAAATCTCAGATGTAGAGATCACCTTTTAGCTATTTAGGTGCTCAATAGTTACTTAGCACTGTGCTTAACATGATAGTGACCATGGAAGAGGCTCGAACCCAGGGCCTCACACTCGCTTGGATTTTTCTATCAAGGTTGGTACTTTACCAGTGATTCTCACCTCCATTTACAGCTTCCCCCTCTTCTTCTGGTGCCAGTCCTGGGACTTGAACTCATGCCTGGGTGCTATACCTGAGCTTTTTCCAAGTTAGTACTCTACTACTTGAGCCACAGCGCCACTTTTGGCTTTGTGGTAATTAACGGGAGGTAAGAATCACACAGCATTTCCCACCCGGGCTGGTTTTGAACAGAGATCCTCAGATCTCAGCCTCCTGAGCAGCTCAGATTAGAGGTATGAGCCACCAGTGCCCTGCATTGCACTTACAGCTTTTCGCTAGTTAACTACACATAAGAGTTTGAAGCCTAAGCTAACTTCAAACAGGGATCCTCAGATCTCAGACTCCTGAGCAGTTAGAATGATAGGCATGAGCCACTCGAGCTTAGCTTAGCCTGGGTGTTTGTTGCTTTTGTTGGTTGTGGGGCTTGAATTCAGGGGCTATCCCTAAGCATTTTTGCTCAAGGCTAGCACTCTACCACTTTTAGCCATAACACTGCCACTTTCAGTTTCCTGGTGGTTAAGTAGAGATAAGGGTCTTACAGACGTTCCTGCTCGGGCTGGCTTTGAACTGTGATCCTCAGATCTCAGCCTCCTGAGTAGGTAGAATTACAGGTATTCAGCTCTGTAATATAATCTCTATCAACTCATTTCTTCAATTAACTTGGAAGACCTTTAGGGTTAGTCAAAACTCAGGCTAAGCTGGGCACTGGTGGCTCATGCCTATAATCCTAGGTACTCAGGAGGCTGAGATCTGAGGATCATGGTTCAAAGCCAGACTGGGCAGGAAAAGTCCCTGTGAGACTCTTTATCTCTAACCATCAGAAAACTGGAAGTAGAGCTGTGGCTCAAAGTGGTAGAGTACTGGCCTTAAGCAAAAGAGCTCATCAGGGACAGCGTTTGAGTTCAAGCCTCACAACCAAAAAAAAAAAAAGAAGAAGAAGAAGGAATTATAGTTACATAAATATGAGTATTACATAGTAACACACTGGGGACCCATCTTAATCTATTTGAAGTGTCTGTTCATTTCTCTTTTCCACACTACATATTTCCAATCAATGCCAGTTTCCTAAGTACCAATTTCCCCATTCCAGAACACCTTTTTTTTTTTGGCCAGTCCTGGGCCTTGGACTCAGGGCCTGAGCACTGTCCCTGGCTTCTTCCCGCTCAAGGCTAGCACTCTGCCACTTGAGCCACAGCACCGCTTCTGGCCGTTTTCTGTATATGGGGTGCTGGGGAATCGAACCTAGGGCCTCGTGTATCCGAGGCAGGCACTCTTGCCACTAGGCTATATCCCCAGCCCCGCAGAACACCTTTTAAAAGTGGCCTTGGAGGCGCCATGCACCATACAGCATTAAGCAGTGAGGTTATGGATACTGGAAGCTCTGTACAGAAGCCTTGAGACTTTTCCCTCAGGGCTGTGCGGCCTGGGAGCTCCCTCGCCCGTTCTGGTCTTCCTCCCACTCTTTGGGAATCAAGTAATTGGTGAAGCTCTCCCTAAGCTGGTTGTTGGGATTTTCAGTTGCAGCAAAGTGAGCACCTGCCTGGCCTCCCACCCCATCCCACACATGACCATCCGGCCTGCCTGGCTGGATCAGGAGAAAAAGGAGCCACATAGCCTTCTAATCACCAGACATGAGCCCCTGTCTCCACATAGCCTTCTAATCACCAGACACGAGCCCCTATCTCCACATAGCCTTCTAATCACCAGACACGAGCCCCTGTCTCCACATAGCCTTCTGATCACCAGACACGAGCCCCTGTCTCCTGAATGTCACACAGGCCAATGATGGGAGAGCAAGAGTCCAGCTGAGCTACGTCTACGTTCTGCTTGGTTCTCTGCCAGACTCAAACCTTGAGCCTCCCAGTCACAGCCTCCCAAGTGGTTAGGAATACAGGCACGAGCCACCAGTGCCATGCTGAAAGAGTCTTAATATTATAGTTTATTAAGTAGAAACTAGTCTTCTGAAAATACCAAGATGCATTTTTTTTGGTATTGTAAGAACCAGAATGCATGCTGAGGTCTAGGGTTGCTACCAAGTGACAGCAGTGAAGGTTCCAGAATAAGGAGCAAGCCCTCCATCAGAGCTGAGAACCCCATATGGACACGGTGAGAAATGCTACCCTGTCACAAAATCAGAGACTAGCAAGCAGGACTTACGGAAGCAGATTCCCACTTGAGTACTCTCTCCATTCCTAAAGTATATCATCACACCAATCAGCCAAACAAAACTCAACCAACACAATAACCCTTCTTTCGAAGTCATCTTTTGATCTATATAACATGTGCAAAAAGCACCAGAGGCATCTTCGAATGACATCAACACCAATAAAGTATAGTGCTTTATAGAGTTTAAAGCTATTGGGTTACATAACACCACTTCACTGTCTAACTTTGAATACTACAGTAGAAAAAAAAAAGAAAATTATAAAAATTCAAGTCAGAAAAAACTAATCTCCCCCAAATCCTACTGTATAGGTCAGGAACCTGACACCCTGAACTAGCAAATGGAGGCCTCCTAGTCCATGAACATAGGCCAAGATGGCATGTGTGCGGGTAGGTCCAATGACACACAACACCCTAGAGATTCCTTTCCCACGCACAGAAGTTCGGCAGGGAATTCACAGGAAGAACAGTGTTTTCTCTTTAGAGTCTACCAACAATGTTCATTTTATCCTCCACCGCCTTTTCTAGGGTAGCACATTGAATATGCAGTTTCTGTCGTATTTCTCAGTTTATGAAACTGTCCTTCTTTAAGGACATCTGGAATTAGTCATGTGAAAATTAATTCAACTTACTAATTATAAGATTTTTCAAGCCTAGCATTATTTTTTTCTTTTCAAATTTTGTTCTAAAAATGTTATCAAACTAGCTATGGCTGCCAACAAATGTTAGAAGCAAATAAACCAAGTCACTGATGTTAAGCTACAATGAGAGGGATTTGATACTCACCTTCCTCAGCTTTTCAGGGGAAAATTCTAAGCCAACAAGAAAAAGAGTGAAGAAAACTCCAAATTCCCCCAGTGTCTCCACCTGTACAATAGACTGAAAAACAAGAAAATGTAAACCCAAATAATCTTGTTTGACATATACTCAAATGAACCATCCAGTGCTAGAAACGAGTTCAATGACACAAGAGATTATTTTAACCTTGACTTTTTTTTCTCCTTTTCTTAATTATTCAGAGGAATATTTACTTTCATTTTATTGCTTAAAAAGTAGCTCTGGGGTACCAATTTTCGAAATCATGGCCACTTGTTCTTTCTTAGCAACTTTCTTCAGGCTTTCAGTGGTCAAGGAAGCATCACACCCAAGCTTCACCCTGACCAGTTCATGGCAGTGGCTTATGTTCTGGGTGTGAGCATGTCTAGTACATACATAGAATTCTTTAAGTACCACAGCTGCCCATATCACACAGGCTTTGATGTAAAGGATTCTGTATTTGTTTGGATTCATTAGTTATTTATTACTAATGTTGTTCTACTAGACAAATAGCACACAATATTTTAAATTCATTATGGCTACTAACTGTTCTGTTTTTTTAAATACTAATATGGCAAAAGGGTTACTGAGTTCACATGCTTCCTGATCCCACTATAAGCCAACTGGCTTGTCAGAATTCATGTTCTGGGCTAGGAATGTGGCTCAGTGGTAGAGTGCTTCTCTAGCATGCATGAAGCCCTGGGTTCAATTCCTCAGTACTACACACACAGAAAAGGCCAAAAGTAGCACTGTGGCTCATGTGGTAGAATGCTAACCTTGAGCAAAAGAAGCTTACAGACAGTGCGAAGGCCCTGAGTTTAAACCCCAGGACTGGCCAAAAAAAAAAAAGAATTCCTGTTCTGTTGTATTTGCATCTTTAACCTTCAATCTTTCTTATTTTACTTTTGTAGCATCTCATTATTTGTTCTTTTTGGGGGCACCATCAGTATGTCCCAGTCTCTCTGTTGTTGTTATTATCAGGCTTGAATTCAGGGCTTAGGCAATGTCCCTGAGCTTTTGTGCTGACAGCTCCACTTCCTGGTTTTTCTTTTTTTTTTTTTTTTGAGGGGGTGGTGGTGGTGGTGGTAAAGTTAGAGATAAGAATCTCACAGACTTTCCTACCTGGGCTGGCTTCAAAATGCAATCCTCAGATCTCAGCCTCTTGAGTAGCTAGCATGACAGGCCTGAGCCACCAGCGCCCATGCCCTAGTCACTTAATAGAGAATTTTACTTCACATACATTTACTATTGTGCAGATTTCTACTCTTATTTTCTTGATATCATCTTGCTTTCCTGCTTCCTTATTACTGTCATTTTTCTTTTATTATTTCTCTTCCTTTTCCTTTTTCAGATAGAGGCTTTTGGCTCCTAAGTAGCATGTCTAAGTCTGTATTTCTCAACTTGGTGAATAAGAGCCTCTGCGAGGCAAAAATTCATATTAATATACTAATATACTAATAATTATATTCCTTGCACTAAGCACTCCTCTCTTTTGGCTAGGATACTCTTGGTTCTTTATTGAAAAACACATAGTACAGGATGTAACAGGATGAGAATAGTCACAGTACCCAGTGGTGTATGAAGCCCAGGTATTGTGCTCTTCACTTCTGGCTTTGTATACTGTTCTAAGTCATGCGGAACTCACAGGGTCTGGGACTCTCTTAACTTCAAGTCCTTGTGTGGCTACTTCTTTTGACTTTCTGGTGGGTTTCAGTGTAGGGAAATCCCTGAAGTTCTTTTGACCTGGTTGAAGGTCTGCGCATTAGCATTAGCTGGAGATAGGTTCAAGGAAAACTTACGTTTTCCTGTCTTATATTTGCTTCTACATGTGAGAAAAGTATCTTTTCTACCAAATTAGTTTCCTTTCTATTAACCTTGTGAGAATTGTTTTTCTGAAAAGTCCCTGCTTAGGCCAGGTGGCTTGGCCCTTGTTAATTTTTACTTATATCTTTTTCCTGCTGCACATTCCTTTTTGAGGATGTCTTCTTGAATTTTAGTTACATCCTGCTAATTAAGCTATACCTTTTGCAGTCTGTGACCCTGAGTTCAGCCAAGATGGGGATGGGGAGGGGGCTACATTGTTAGGGATAAACTAGGAACAGCCCTCCTGTTCTGTGTGCTTGCTCACCAGATTTTTGGCTAAGGGTAGACTCTTTTGCAGAAGAAAACCTTGCCTTGCTGAGTTCCTTTTGAATTGTTGTCCTTCATTCCTATATTACATCCCAACATCCCAAACCATTTCTAACATAGTCACCTGGGGCATTTTAGTAAAGTTAGGGTGATTCAATGGCTCACCCTTGACCTTCCCGATAGCTCCTCCTGTGCTAGGCTCCCAGTGTCACCTGTATTGTAGGCGAAACATTCAGAAGCCTTATAAAGCTCGGAAGACTTTCTTTCCTGTCAAAAATGTGTCTGCCTGTGTGTGATAGTGCATTAATCTTCCCTTCAAATGGCCTTTACAAGAACAGCCTTAGGTTACCTTTCAAGACAGGGGCTTCTATACACTAGAAACAGCTTATAAACACACCAAGCCCAGAATTTTTAGTTGCGTTCAGTGTCTGAAGCATGACCTGTATAATCCTGTACATCATTATTGCCAGAAATGGCATCTAAAACTAATTCAACTTAAAGAGATACAGGGATGTTTTTCTCTAGGTAAGATGTCTCACATCAAGTCGTGAAATGTTCCTGTAGCTTAAAGGGTTTCTTCAAGGGCATCTTCTCTGTATGGTCTTTAAGACACTCAATTGTATCTTCACCTTACCCAAGCTCAGAACTGTTAAGTCTTTGAGCATCTTGCTAGACAGTAAAAAGTTCAATGTTGTTCTTACCTTAATACTGTTTAGTCCTGAAGGTCCCAGAAGTACACCACAAATGATATACCCAAACATCGTAGGCAAGCCTATTGTTGTACACAGCCAGCCACAAGGTAAGGACAACATTCCTATGGTAACAATGTCCTAATGCAGAATAAACAAGAAACAGAGTTGCTTAAGCAAGAGACCAGGATGGGACCAAGTTCCCAGACATGGAGTGCAGATGACAAACCTATAAGGATACTTCTGTGTCACACAAAGAAGATGAAAACATTAAGATGCATTCTAGAAGTTGAAGTTAGTTCCTAATACTCTAACAATTATAGCAAAATCTGTCTGTTCAGTTAGGCCCCCTATTGGCATTCTACATAACTAAGTAGTACTTGAATTCCATTGAGTTTTCTAGCTGATGTGCTATTGCCATCAGTTTCCCCATTGTTTATAAGCAGTGAAGCAAAAATCAACAATAGCACAGAAAGGGAGGGAGGAAGGATGAACAAATGCAATCATGCTATTCAGCATATTAAAAAAAAATCAACAGCAGTGCTGGGACCACTGAGTGTTAGATTAAGAATGGGATATAAATACAGTCTCAAAGCTTCCCCCCAAATTACTTTTTCATTACCAGGAGGAAAAAGAGTAACTCTCCAGAGACGGTCCCATCTTAGGGGACATGAATGCTGTCAGTTTGCAGAGGTGGCCTGCAGGCTGTTGTAATCATAACCACAGGGACTGGAGCGTCTGTGGGCTGATCATGATCTCGGGTCTAATGGAAGGCTCTGTACCTGGCGCCCTTGGGTACTCCTCATCTTAAAGCCTGGGTTCTGCTTTATTTCTGTTCGTAAGCAAAGTTCCAGTTAAAGAAGTTTTGCTGGAATTTACTTGACTCTCCCATGCTTCCTCACCGGATTGCTGGATCTCCCATTTCAATTCCTGTAAGAGTGGTCACTTTGAACTAGACTAGCTTTCTGGGAGGAAACGGTTTGCAATACATCTGTCTGGCAGACCAGGTGCACTGAGGTTTCCACACTGTGCTCCCCATGTGTGAATGTAAGCACGTAGGATTTCTCAGCCACAATTCCTCTGCCTCATGGCAGAGGACAAAATGAAATAATTTTCATTTTTTCGTCTCACTATGTTGTCCTGGCTATTCTCCAACTCCTGGGCTCAAGATACCCTGGAAGCCTCAGCTTCCTGTGAAAACAGCTTTCAGATAACTGGAACTTTAGTCCCACTAATAATGCCCAAGTTCAGAAGTCAAGATTTCAAAAACATAACTAAATTCTTTTTTTTTTTCCTGTCCTGGGGCTTAACTCAGGGCCTGAGCACTGTCCCTGGCTTCTTTTTGCTCAAGGCTAGCACTCTACCTCTTGAGCCACAGCGCCACTTATGGCTTTTTCTGTGTATGTGGTGCTGAGGAATAAAACCCAGGGCTTTATGCTAGGAAAGCACTCTACCACTAAACCACATTCCCAGCCCAACTAAAATCTATTTTAAGTACTAAAATGCTCCTTTCTTTTAGAGAAATAAAATAAAAAATTAAGAGAGGCTGTCTCAAAGCCCAGATGTGGTATGTTTTAGCAGACTCTCTGACAAACAGAACACCCAGCCTGAGGCCAGAGGAGAAACAGCTTCTGACTGCCACAGGGAGGAAGGTCAATCCTCAATGACCACCCACAGGAAGGACAGGTAGACCCTCAATGACCACCCACAGGAAGGGCAGGTGGACCCTCAATGACTGTCCAGATCACCTTTATAAAATGGTGGTCTGCACGTGGGATGGTGGAATCTCTAGGCTTGGTCAAGATGTACTGGTTGTTCTGGGAGTCGATCAGCATGCTGAGGCCTAGACCTTCCTCTACTTCTCGCTGTGTGATATTCTTCTTGGAATTGGCCTCTTCCTCCTCCACCCTGAGAACTGCCTCAAAATTGACCCCCTTGACCTGCAAGAATAACAAATTATGCAATCAGAATCAACTAAACACTTTCAAATTCAATATTCAAAGGTTGAAAATACCTGTAGTGCCCATAAATTCAAATTTTTTCACATCTATTTTACCTGATTTAGGGCATACATTTTCAAAAGTTTGTATCACAGGGGCTGGGAATATGGCCTAGTGGTAGAGTATTTGCCTTGCATACATGAAGCCCTGGGTTCGAATCCTCAGCTCCACATATATAGAAAAAGCCAGAAGTGGCGCTATGGTTCCAGTGGTAGAGTCCTTGAGCAAAAAAAGAAGCCAGGAACAGTGCTCAGGCCCTGAGTCCAAGCCCCAGGACTGGCAAAACAAAACAAAACATGTTTGTATCTCAGAAAACAATTACTTCACCTCCAATCCTCTTTTTTTCGTGTGCGTGTGTGTGTGTGTGTGTGTGTGTGTGTGTGTGTGTGTGCCCTCATGAACAAATATACACTGGTAATATGGCTTAAATATTATGGCTTGAAGTGATTTGCACTTTTGCCTTTTCACTCGAGGCTGGTGGGCTTCCTCTTAAGCCATACCTCCACTTCCAGCATTTTGCTGGTTAATTGAATGAAGATAAGCGTCTCTTGGATTTGTTTGCCTAGGCTGGCTTTGATCCTTAGATCTCAGTCTCCTGAGTAGCTAAGATTACGGGTGTGAGGTACTGGCACCTGGTTCTTCTCTACTCTCATTTTAATTTATTTCTATTAAGTGTTTATAGGTCCATCCCAAACACAATCAGTTCTTGGCTTCAGTATAAATTTTTCCTTAGGATCTCAACATGTGACAAGTGAGAAGCCTTCTGCAGTTTTACAGAATCCCCACAGGTCAGCTTAAACCTGGCCACTCAAACTTGCTTGACAGCAGAGTCCCAACCTCGTATACAGCAAAGCTAGGAAATGGACACAAGCCCTGACAAAAGACAAAATGTAGTTATTAAAAGACAAAAGGAGAAAAATGAGACTTGATCAAGTCAAATTACTTTCCATAGGACATAGAAGTGTTTTAGATTATTGTCAACCTCAGTAAGACACACATTCAGACACCTTCTAGGGCTCAGCCTCATTAGGTGGAGGGGCTTGAGAGTACTGCTTACAGATTTATTGTCATCAAAAGCATGCTCTTCTATTTCTTCCTCTAAGCGATCGGCCGCCTTCCTCACATCTTCCAGAATCTCATCCAGCATGGAGAGGCTCTTGTTTTGATGTTGCATGTTTTTGAGTGCTTCCACTTGATGTTTTTCTGCAGCAAGAAGTTCCACATATTCTGTCTCTTCCTATTCATTTATGAGAAATGAAGAGTTGTATTTATTAAGGAAAAAACTAAGATATGATTTCCTTGTTGCCCACACAGGGTCCTAGCCAAACTAGACACAACAACCTCTCTCTATGTCAATAACCCTGTCCATGCATGGCAACTACTGACTATAACCAGCAGAGACCAGGTGTCCAAGCTCAGACATGCTGAGCTTAGTGAAATGTGCGGGCCGGGCATTTGTGCACGTGCACATGCACACACACTCTCACACTCACAATGTTTAAAATACATTTACTCATATCCAAGCTTGTTGGCTGGCCACTGACCTTTATGGCAGCTTCCCGCAAGGCCTCCAACCGTTGCCGGCTGCTCTCCTTCATGTTCACCACATCTCTGTAATCCCCCTGCAGGGCCCTCTGCAGTCCATAGATGGCCTGGAAGACTGAATTTTCACTTTCATTCAGCTCTTTCTGGAAGATTTCAAATGTGTGCACCTGAAACAGCTTCTCTTCATCTGACAGGCTAGTGTCTTTCTCCACCGCTCTGATGGCATTTTTCAGTTTATTCAGAACCACATTCTTCTGCCGAAGAAGCCCGGTCAGCCTCCTGCAGCTGTCCAGGACCCACTGCCTCCTCTGATTAGCAGCTGCTCCCTTCCCTCGATGTAACTTGATAGCATGCTTCGCCACCTCCGCGTGCTCCGCAGCGCTGACTAGCAAGTGAAGGAATGGAAGCAGCATCCAAAAGAGAGACTCTTCCAATATCTTCATGGTCCGAGGACAGGGAAGAGGACAAGGCGGGCCAAAGAGTCCTGCTATGGTCAGCTTGCATTTTAGATGCACATTTCCAGCTGAAAAACAGACTTATTGTCACATATAGCTAAGTAAATGACTCATTGCTAGTGAAATCATAGTTAAAATATTATTTCCAGAAAACTGTTAGCTTTCTGAAAAAAAGGTTCTTTTTCTCAGATTAATATAAATACCTGAACTCAGATAACAATCAAATACTGAATGTTAAAGTAACTTTAAGTGAGATTAAAGGAGTTGTATCTGGTTTTAAAGGCTTTTTTCCCCTTCTCATACTAGGGTTTGAACTGAGGGCCTTGCACATGCTAGGCTAGTACTCTACCTCCTAAGTCATAGCTATAGCCCCAAAAGGAAAATTTTCTGAGAAGTTTTATCAAGGATTTATTTTTTATAACAAGGTTAAAGGAGGGAGAAATAGAAAAAGAGCTATTTCCTGTTCTCCATACAGAAAATAGGAACTAAAGATTTGAAAGGCATTTTTTTTTAAAGCAAACAGCCTCAGAAGTCTACCAAATCTACCATCTACAAATAACAAAAGATCCTTAAGAGGATCCACATATCAACATCAACCTCCCTACTCCAGATTTGCAAGCCACTGGGGGTCATGCTCAAAGGATTCTGAAATAAAACCCTCTGAAATGCCAAGATCTGGTTCAGCCATTCTACTTGCTTTCCAACATCTCTAAGAAAGTTGCCAAACTTTCAAAGTCAGCCAAAATCAGTAAATAGCATATTAAGACATCAGGATAAAAATGTTCACAAAAATATGTAACCATAGCTAGAATTCCAGGACTTTCATCAGATGTTGAAATTTTTTCAATCACTGAAATCCAGGTTCATTCTCTTTCCCTGTGTGAAGACCTAAAATGAAATAAATGGACATCTGGGAAGAAGAGTACAGGCAGGAACCTGAAGTCACATTTTGGTGATTTGAGTGGATGGAGTCTTGGTGCTGGCACTGAAGCCAAGGTATATGCAGGAGATGCAGCCCACAGCAGAGTTGACAGGAGTAATACCTGAGGAGCAGGTGGACTTCCAGCCACCTGAGTTATGTTCAAAAGGAAATAAGAAATGCCATCTGTGGGATTTGATTTAAAGGAAACACCAGCATGTGTACCACCCACTCAGGTAACAGAGCCACTCCCTAATGACTGTTCCCTAAACTACAAACTTGCACTTTAATTTCACTGCTAACCACAACACAAATTAATAAATTCAACAAGGAAAAGCAGACACACACAAAAAAATAATACGGCATTTCTAGAGATCTGAACCAACCAGGACGTAGAAGCAACCCTTACAAAAACAAACATAAGAACTCAAAAAGCAGAAATGGAGTCGTGGCTCAAATGGTAGAGTGCTAGCTCTGAGTACGAACAAGCTCAGGGAAAGCACCCAGGCCCTGAGCCCAGGATGAGCACAAAAAAACAAAAAGTAAACACTCCAAAAGCCTTCAGACAGACCAGTCTATTAAGCAAGGGATAACTTGCCCAGTGCTCTTCAACAGATCTCAAAAACAAATACTCTGCTACGCAACAGAAGTTACTGTTGGCAAAATGACAACCAAGTTACCAAGAAACAAATATATTCTTTTAAAAAAGTGTTGGATTTCAATATGTTCTAGAGGTGTAGCTCCTAAAAGACAAAGCTAATGGACACCTGGGGACTCTACTCAGCTCACATTCTAGTCAGGTAAAGGAAGTATGTGCTATAGCAGCAATTTGGCTTAAGTTAGGGGTCATACAACTCCAAGTGCAAGTTACCACCTCAAAAGCAAACTGACCATTTCCTCCTACAGAGCAGCACACCTGGTCTGTTATCTTAAGGCCTCATTTTGTGGCCAAGTTTCTCCTGTTCTAAGGGAGATTCACTGCCAACTTCGGAAGTGCAAGTTTAGGCTTTCCCAGAACCAAAACCTGAGATGCTTTATTTGTGCCTCAGAAAAAAAAACACTTGCAACACAGTCTGTGTGTGAATGGTACACTCCCTACACTTAATTCTAGTGTCCTTCCTCAACCATACTCCTAAGATTAAAAAGTCATTCTGGGGCTGGGAATATGGCCTAGTGGCAAGAGAGCTTGCCTTGTACACATGAAGCCCTGGGTTTGATTCCAGTACCACATATATAGAAAACGGCCAGAAGTGGCACTGTGGCTCAAATGGCAGAGTGCTAGCCTTGAGCACAAAGAAGCCAGGGACAGTGCTCAGGCCCTGAGTTCAAGGCCCAGGACTGGCAAAAAAAAAAAAATCATTCCGTAGTTAGTTTTTATGAGAATATTTTCCACTGAAATATACTCATTACAGAAGCATGAAGTTGAACTTATAAACCAACACCATAATTGAAGATCCAGTCGTGGTAACAGAAGCCACCACTTAAAAGGCTGAATTTGGAGTCTTTATTGTGGCATGGAGACTCCAGTCACAAAGCCCTACTGCCCTGAATACAACTAACATATTGCTTATATGGCCAAAAACCACACAAGGTGCATGATAAGAATCTTTTTTTTTTTTTTTGGACAGTCCTGGGCCTTGGACTCAGGGCCTGAGCACTGTCCCTGGCTTCCTTTTTTTTGCTCAAGGCTAGCACTCTGGCACTTGAGCCACAGCGCCACTTCTGGCCGTTTTCTGTATATGTGGTGCTGGGGAATCGAACCCAGGGCCTCATGTATACAAGGCAAGCTCTCGTGCCACTAGGCCATATCCCCAGCCCCATGATAATAATCTTAACAAAGTAGAAAGCAAATCAGATGTGAACACAATCAAAATATATATTTAAAAAAACAGTGAACAATCAAATCTAACAAAGATGTTAAAATAAACATAAGCCAAAGCAAATCAAATGTGGACACAATCATGGGAAATCAAGAAGCAATCATCTGAGAAAAGTAAGACTTTTCTGGAACTTACCAGCTCAAAACACATTTTTAAATGAAAGAATGTCCTATATTATTAAGACCTTTTGCTCACACCAAGTCCCCTTACTTCATTATGAGCTATACCTTTTTCATAAACTCATTTCAACCTCAAACCTGTCCCCAAGACTATATGGATGACTATAGTATATTCCTCTTAAATTAGCAAATATTTTAAATTTTATCATTATTTTGTTATTGCTATTTTCAATCATTAAAAAGACACTTTGGGAATATGGCCTAGTGGCAAGAGTGCTTGCCTCGTATACATGAGGCCCTGGGTTCGATTCTTCAGCACCACATATACAGAAAATGGCCAGAAGGGGCGCTGTGGCTCAAGTGGCAGAGTGCTAGCCTTGAGCAAAAAAGAAGCCAGGGACAGTGCTCAGGCCCTGAGTTCACGGCCTAGGACTGGCCAAAAAAACAAACAAACAAACAAAAAAGACACTTTGGCTGGGTGTTTCATACCTGTAATCCTTGCTACTCAAGAAACTGAGATCTGAGGACTGTGATTCAAAGCCAGCCCACCTCCAATGAACCATCAGAAAAACAGAAGTGACACTGTGGCTCAAAATGGTAGAGCACTAGCCTTGAGCAAAAGAGCTCAGGGACAGTATCCAGGCCCCAAGGTCAGGTCCCATCACTGACCAAAAAAAAAAAAAAAAAAGACCCTTTGGATTTCTGTAATACTGAATTTTAGGTGTGAGAGTTGCAAGCTGTGTAGAGTATGATTCCACTTCTAAAACTCATCCAGCACTGCTGAGTATTTAACTAGCCACTATCTCACAGATGCTGTCTGAGACAAAGAATGAGAAGCACCCCATCTGGGCGATTCCCTTCTCAGCACTGATACCTGGTTTATTCAACTGAGCCCAGGCAATGTTCCCAGAATGGGAGAGGCAGGGTTTCTTTTTCTCTGGGGGATGGGTGTGGGTAATGGAGTTTGAACTTAGGGCCTCATACTTGCTAAGCAGATGCTCTACTACTTAAGCCATGCCCCAGGTTTTGTTTTGCTTTAGTTATTTTTTAAGGTACTATCTTGCATCTTGCATCTTGCTTTTGCCTAGGCCAGCCTTGACTGTGACCCTCCTACTTAAGTTTACTGAATAGCTGAGACCACAGGCATATAACACCACACCTAGTTAATTGGTTGAGATGGAGGTCCCATTAACCTTTTACCTGAGCTGGCCTGGGTACCCTCTTCATCAGCTGTGGTATAGGTTTAAGCCACTGCACTCCACTAGGAAAGGTGAGCTTTGACCAAGGTAGCCTTCCAAGGAAGTGGGCAGGGAAGGTCTGGAGCAAGTGGGGTAGGTGTGCCCAGAAAAGGATTAATGTGTCTGGGACAGTTATTTAGCTTCCTCTGAAATAAGGGGAAATAAGGATTATTCAAAGCAATTATAAATCCTTAGTAACAACACATGCAGGTTCAGCAGGATAGGCAAGAGAAAGATAATAAGATGGAGGAAAAGTCTCAATGGAAATAATCTATAGTATCTCCTTTGTAGAAGCCTTAAATCCTACTTTACGTTCTAAACTAGATTCTGTAAGAGTACTTATGATCCCACAAATACAAGTGGCAGCTACTAAAAAAAAGTAACATTTCCCACAAATACATTATTCTTATTTAGTGAAAGAATTGAAGAACAAGGAAGAGGAGGGAAAGCAAAACACTATTAAAAAGCTTTAAAGTACTTGTTGCGATAAACTTTTAGGAAAAGCAAGAATTTCATCAGATGATCCAGTCATGATACTACTTTTGGCAAACTGGTGCCACAGAAGATCAGTAAAATGTCCCAATCCATCAGATTAACACACAGATGCTGAGCAAAGAGTAAACCAGTGTCTTGATGGAATCATGTTCAAATAAATACCTATTGCATTTGTTCAGATGATAGCAAGTGAGATCCATAATGAGCAAAACAGACTCCAGGAAGAGCTGCATGCCAGCTGTTCTCTTTAGAGCCAGAAGGGCCAACAAGGAAGAAATAAAGGAGACTTCTGAGAAAGAGCCCTTTTAAGGAGCAGTAAATATTGTCTAGCTGTGGCCATGCTTGTGACAGGGAAGAATGAGCTGTCTGCCAAAACCAAGCCAACCAGGATGTTTTTCTTCTTGTCAAGGAGAGAAAGTAGCTGTAGGAGGCTAGAGCAGTGAAGACTGACAGAACGTGTTAAGACCTTTCAGCCCCTTCCAACCAGTATGGACTGGTTACACCCAAAAGAATTTACACCTAAGGTGCAGATCAAGACTGCCCAAGGCCTTTGCAAACTAAACTGTGCACTCGGACACCCTTCTGGCTCTATAAATTTAGGTCAAGGTGTTGCAGGGCCTACATGTTCCCCAGAACAATCATCTCAATGGCCATGGTTGGGTAGATGTAGCTTTAGAAAGATTGTAACTAGTGCTAAAACAAAACAAAACAAAACAAAACAACCTGCCTCAACACACAAGGCCAAAGTGAATAAAATTCCACAGGGAGCCGAACAGGTCAGTCTGAGTGAAGCCTGGGAAGGAGAGCCGCTAAGCAAGAAGACCCGGGAAAGGGGAGGCCCCCACGGAGCAAGGCACCTGGCGCCCCTGCGCGGGAAGGAGCTCGCTAAATACCCCCCCCCCCCCGGCCGGGAACCCTAAACAAGGAACTCGGGGAAGGAACTTGCCGGTCCACCCGCCCACCTCCCACCCCGTGTCCTGAGAAGCAGCCCCTTCCCTTAAGAGGGACCCAGGAGGAGCCAGGGGAAAGGTGCCCCTCGGGAAAGGAAGCCCCCCCAGGAAAGATGCCCCCCTCCCCCGAGGAGATCCCCCGGGAAAGGAGGCTCCCCCCCCCCGCGAGGAGACTCCCCCCCAGAAAGGAGGTTCCCCCCCCGCGAGGAGACTACCCCCCGGGAAAGGAGGCTCCCCCCCCCGCGAGGAGACTCCCTCCCCCCGGGAAAGGAGGTCCCCCCCCGCGAGGAGACTCCCTCCCCCCGGGAAAGGAGGTCCCCCCCGCGAGGAGACTCCCCCCCGGGAAAGGAGGTCCCCCCCCGCGAGACTCCCCCCCGGAAAGGAGGCTCCCCCCCAAAGGAGGTCCCCCCGCGAGGAGACTCCCTCCCCCCGCCCCCGGGAAAGGAGATGTCCCCCCCCGGCAGAAGGCGCCCCCCCTCCCGGAGAGGAGCTCCCCCGGGATCGGAGCCCCGGGCCGGGGCCGCCGGAGGCCCCCTCGGAAGGAGCCCCTCGGAAGGAGCCCCTCGGAAGGGGCCCCTCGGAAGGAGCCCTCGGAAGGAGCCCTCGGAAGGAGCCCCTCGGAAGGAGCCCTCGGAAGGAGCCCTCGGAAGGAGCCCTCGGAAGGAGCCCTCGGAAGGAGCCCTCGGAAGGAGCCCTCGGAAGGAGCCCCTCGGAAGGAGCCCTCGGAAGGAGCCCTCGGAAGGAGCCCTCGGAAGGGGCCCTCGGAAGGAGCCCTCGGAAGGAGCCCTCGGAAGGAGCCCCTCGGAAGGAGCCCTCGGAAGGGGCCCGGCCGCCACGCGCAGCTCACCAGGACCGAGGAGGCCGCGCCGGGGGCGGGCCGCCCGAGCATCACCGGCCGGGGCCCGGGGCGCCGCGGCGCCGGGAGCGGGCGGGCGGGCGCGGGCATCCCGTTCTCCGGGGCGGGACCCGGACGCGGCCCTCGCGCCCTCCCCGCGCGGCGCGGGCCCTCCCCGGGGGCGGGACCCCTGGCCCGCCGGGGCGGAGGCTTCTCGGCCGGCCGGCCGCCCTCCCCGCGCCCCGAGTGCCTCCCCGCGGGCGTGTGGACTCGGGAGGGGAGGCCGCGGGCCGCGGGCGCACACCCGCCGCCGGGCCCGGTTCCCAACCTTGGCGGGAGCGGCGGCCCACGCCTGCGCGGAGGCTGCGCGGAGGCTGCGCGTCGCGTCGCGTCGCGTCGCGTCGGTCTGCGCCTGCGCGGACGCCCGGCCGTGCGCAGAGCGCCGGCGCGCGCGGCGGCCAGCGACGGCGGCGGTGCCCGTGAGCATGGTAGGTGGCGGTCGTGGCGCCCCGCGGAGGGGGCCGGCGCCTCGCGCGGAGGTCACTGCGGCTCCGCGGGCGGGGTCGAGCGCCCCTCGCAGTCGCGGCGTCGCCGGGCGGGCCGGAGTCCCCGCGTGAGGACGGGGCGGGCCCGCCGGCGTGGGCAGTGGGCCCGGGGCCGCTCGCGCACCGCCCGGGGTCCCGGCGGCTCCGGCGGCCGCGCGGGGAGACCGGGCGGGCCGGAGTCACCGGGGGCCGGGGACCGAGCGCCTGGGCGGGGCCGAGAGGCGCGGCCGGAAAGAAAAAGGAGACGCGGCGGTGCTAAAACCCGGGAGCTGGGAGCTGGTGGGGCGGCCTCGGGGAGGAGGAGGCCCGCGGCGGCCCGAGCGCCTCCGGGCCGCGAGCCAGGCGGGGAGGTCGGAGGCCCTGGAGCGGGAACCCGGAGCCTTTGGTGTAACAACTCAACTCTTGCGAGACAGAGCGGAGTCAGAGTCAACAGACCCAAGTGCACGGAGTTTATGTCACCAAGTCCCGGAGCCAGCCTGGGAAGAGGGCTCGGATGGCGAGCCTCAGAGAGGACATCCTGAGAGTACTTCTTCAATTCTGGGCATAACTTTGTACCTGGAGTCTATGAGGTCGTACACGAGATCACATGGAAATGTTTGAGACCCTTTCACAGTTCAGAGATCTCATGTGATGTTTCTACTGCACTGTCCGGGTGTTTACAGAATCCTACGCGGTTTTAACCATAAAAATAATAAAACTTAGAACGCTTTCCTCCGGTAATACTTTGCCTGGCAGATTAGCTTCGGTGAAGATCATAGGCACCTGACAGGGAGGCCGAGGCCCCACCAGTTTGAGGGCCGAGATTGATTTTGCAGAATCCCGTTGTTTTATGAGTCGCGTGAGGTTTCTTTCCTCACAGTTGAATTTGGGTCTCTTAGTTGAGTGGTATCTTTAGATTACACTGACCACCGTTATTTTAAAGTGATAAAGTTTGTTAGGAAAGGAATTCACTTTAAAAGCAAGTCATCTCTAGGATAGAATGACCCACTGATTACAGTTTTAATTGCTGCAGTTTCATGCAGAAACCTGTAAGGGGTAGTCTCAAACTGAAATGGTGTGGATTCGCGGGCTACCACATTCGTACCCTTTTGAAGTGTGAAGTTGGTGGGAGTGGCCTGTGCTGGTGAGGTAATTTGGATAGATTGGCCAGGGATCTACTTACTTGTCAGTTTCCACTTCTGTCCACTCTGTAACAAGTATAGAGATGATTTGTAACCATTTTGAGTGGCCTGAACCCACAGGTCCAAGTCAGGTATGCTTGGGAGTCATAGGTCAAGACTAGATACTATTTCTTCTTCTAGTTGTCCGTATGTTCTTGATGTGAAGCCATTTGTGTTGTAACACTGGTCAAATGCTCCAGCTGCTCCAGAGTGCATGACCCTGCGGTTCAGCCTTGGAAGTCTGGGGTGCTTTGTTGAGTTTATTTGGGATTGGACTCAGGACCTTGAACCTGCTAAGCCAGCACTCTGCTACTTCAGTCACACTTCTGCCTGCCTGCTTTCCCTTCCCTTCACTTGTCCTCCCTTCTCTCTCTTTCTCTCTCTCTCTCGTGTTGATCCTGCTGCCTGCTTGAACTCAGGGCCTGGACACCGTCCCTTAACTTTTTTGTTTGAGGCTAGGTAGGGCTCTACCCATTGAACCACAGCTCCGCTTCCGACTTTTTGGTGATTAATTGGAGATGAGAGTCTCATGAACCTTCCTGCCCAAGGTTGGGTTTGAACCTTGGCCCTCAGGTCTCAACCTCTTGAGTACCTAAGAATACAGGCTACTGGTGTTAAGCCTTAGGTTCTTTTTTCTTTTTCTTTTTGCCAGTCCTGGAGCTTGAACTCAGGGCCTGAGCACTGTCCCTGGCTTCTTTTTGCTCAAGGCTAGCACTCTACCACTTGAGCCATAGCACCACTTCTGGCTTTTTCTATGTATGTGGTGCTGAGGAATTGAACCTAGGGCTTCATGTATCCAAGGCAAGCACTTTATCACTAGGCCACATTCCCAGCCCCTAGGTTATCTTTCAGCTAGCCTGGTACTACACTTCTGCTTCTGCTTCCTGCATAGTTGGTATTACAAGTATGATCACTACAGCCTGGCTTGTTTGCTAAGATATGGTCACCTAACTTTTATGCCTTCATCCATCAGTCCTCCTAATCTCCACCTCCCAACTGGCTGGGTTGCAGGGGAAAAACATGCATGTTTATGTAAGTCAATATGCAATCACTATCTCTATCTGGTTTCAGCACATTTTCATTATCACAAGAGAAAAGCTTTACCCATGAGCACTCAGTTTTCCCCTCTTCCTAGCCTCTGGCAGATATGCCTGTTTTGGACATTTTGTATAAATAGAATTGTGCAATGTGTGACCTTTTATACCTGGCTCTTTCAATAAGCATCATGTTTTTAATGTGCAAAACTACATCAAGACACATGTCATTTCTTTTTATGGCTCAATTGTATACATTTTAAAAATCACTGTACTCTTTTATAATCATAACAATTTCCTCTAGTTGTACTTTATCTTTTAAAATAATTTTGTAATTCCCAAGGTGCTATACAAAGGGGATACCAGTTCATCAGTCAGGTAGTGAGTACATTTCTTTTTTGGACAATGTCACCTCCTTCCTTTGCTTTCCCCAGTTCTATGGCATAAAAATACTACATTGATAGCTTTTCCATAGTAAAGATGTGATGGGTGCTCCTAACTGGGGACCATTTTGGGTGGTGGCACATTTGTCTTTTAAGGTTTTTGAGTGTCTCTTGGCACTTGGCCCATCTTCCTTTGGTTGGCTGTTGGCTGTATAAGAAGGTGCTGGTTTTATCCTCTGTCAGTTTACTGCAGTAGCATGTGAGATCTGGCCTAATCTAAGTTTCATCTTAGCAGAGAATCTTGACTTCTTTTTCAAGTTCTTAGACATGCTAATACCAAAGACTCAATTTTAAGAAATAGTGTACAGAATGTATTTTTATGTATTCCTTTAAAATCTATATTGTCTGCAGAAAACTACAGTCCACAGCTAACTTCCTGTTTCTGTAAATTGTCCTAATGGAACACAGCCAGACCCATCCATGCATGCTGTCTGACCTGTTGGCTTTCACCTGCAGTGTCACTGTGAACCCTTGGGAGGTCGCCAGAGCACACTCGGATGCTTTGTGTAGACCAAATCCTTTTCCTCCACTGGGCTTAGGTATCAACACACTTATGCTGCCTTGGGAGAGTGATTGGAACGCGTTTGGCTGCACATTCCTCACATTTTGGTGACAAAGGGGAACTGAGGGGGTACATTGCACATGTTTCTTTCATGAGCTGTGGGAACCATTTCCCTCAAGTTTCACACCAGAACCACTTCTGAGCCATTGGTACAAAAGATTTTCCTAACTAATATTTTTTTTCTTTGTGACAGCTGGGAAGCTTGAAGCCTGCCTTCAGTCCACTTTCAGCCCTTGTACCTGGAATGTGTATCTTTATTCTAATTCTAGCCCTGGCTTTCTTCTCTTCTTCCCTCTTCAATTTCTTCATCTACTTTTGTATATTTCTTTTGAGTAACATTTTGTGTTTTTGTAAATTTTCATTTTTATTTGGACAAAATTGAGTAATCCTCTTGTCGGAGCTGGGGTGGTAATCATATAGCTCAGTGGTAGAGTGCTTGCCTAGCACGTATGAAGCCCTAGATCAGTGCACTGATGGATAAATCGCAACAAGAAAAAAACCTCTAGTGGATTTTGGAGTCTGTTTTGATTGTGAATTTGAAAGCCATTCACTTTTTTTTGTGTGGTTTTTTTAAATTAATTTTTATTGTCAAACTGATATACAGAGAGGATACATTTTCATACATCAGGCATTGGATACATTTCTTGTACTGTTTGTTACCTCCTCCCTCATTCCCCCCTCCCTCCCCCCAAGCCATTCACTTTTAATGTTAACTTGCACCAAGTTGTCTTGGAGAAGTGGAAACTTAACCGCTCTGATCTGGAAGTATGAAGATGCTATTCTGTTTCATTATATACTATATATAGTAAGGTTACTTGGCAGTTTTCTTGTTTATTCACCTACCCCCAGCCTTTGCTCTGTTTTTCTTTCTGCCTATGTGTAGACATCCTGTTACTAGCATTATCACTTTCATTTTATCATAAACAGACTTCATGTCTGGTTGTGGCACTTTTGTAAATTTTCTCTAACAATCCTTTATGTGTTTCTGGAAAAAACTTGAAACAGTGCCATTTCTAAATGGCACAGCCTTCTTTTCATTAAATCCTGAACTTTTTTTTTTTTTTTTGCCAGTCCTGGGCCTTGAACTCGGAGCCTGAGCACGGTCCCTGGCTTCTTTTTGCTCAAGGCTAGCACTCTACCACTGGAGCCACAGCGCCACTTCTGACTTTTTCTATATATGTGGTGCTGAGGAATCGAACCCAGGGCTTCATGTATACAAGGCAAGCACTTTACCACTAGGCCATATTCCCAGCCCTAGATCCTGAACTTAATGGAAGCCAAAGACCCTGCACCTGCGCTGGCTGGTGACATCAGCTCTCTGCCTTGTCAAGAACTAGACTGCTAAAATGTTGGCTCTCATAATTTTTGAAGATTTACATATTTGTTACTATAGATATGCTTCAGTTTTCAGAAGACTTTGCAGTCTCAACTGATGAACAACAGGGTGTGGCTTCCTATAATTCTGAAATGAAGCTGAGTTGCCCAGCAACTCAGAAATGTCCAGTAAAATAGAAATAGAGACAGACATTACCCTGGAGTGGCTTCATTGGCTTTTCCACTTTTGCATTCCAAAGCATAAGCTCAAGTCGTCTCAGAAGGACAAGGTCCGCCAGTTTATGGCATGTACTCAGGCCGGGGAGAGAGCTGCTATCTACTGCCTAACTCAGAATGATTGGAAACTAGATGAGGCCACAGACAGATTCTTCCAAAACCCAGACACGTTCCTTCAGGAGGCCATGAGGAGCACTGTGGACCAGAAGAAGCTGGAACAGTTATATGGCAGGTACAAAGGTAAGAGGTGACATGCAGTTCTGTGTGTAGTGAGCAGTGACTGTTTTACTTACAGAGTTTGTAGAAAGTGCCATAGGCAGGATAATTGCTAACTGCTCTCCTCCCGATAGCCAACTCTAGAACAACTCTCTTCAAACAGGATAATGGGGGGCTGGGAATGTGGCTTAGTGGGAGAGTGCTTGCCTCAAATGCATGAAACCTTGGGTTCGACTCCTCAGCACCACATATATAGAAAAAGCCAGAAGTGGTGCTGTGGGGCTGGGGATATGGCCTAGTGGCAAGAGTGCTTGCCTCGTATACATGAAGCCCTCCGTTCAATTCCCCAGCACCACATATACAGAAAACGGCCAGAAGTGGCGCTGCGACTCAAGTGGCAGAGTGCTAGCCTTGAGCAAAAAGAAGCCAGGGACAGTGCTCAGGCCCTGAGTCCAAACCCCAGGACTGGCCAAAAAAAAAAAAGAAGTGGTGCTGTGGCTCAAGTGGTAGAGTGCTAGCCTTGAGCAAAAAGAAGCCAGGGACAGAGCTCAGGCCCTGAGTTCAAGCCCCAGAACTGGCACAAAAAAAAAAAAAAGACAGGATAATGGGGATAGGGAGCGGGTTGAATATAGTGGACAAACTCTTGACCACTACTTTCTTGGCTGTGCCACAGTGAGAATAGTCAGAGAGAAAACTGAGGCTTTACCAACTAATAATAGGGTTTGTGTATTTACACTTTCTAGAATTTCAGGCCTTGACCTTGTGCTTGGCTGGCATTTTCCCATTTGAGCCATACCTCCAGCTCTGCTTTTTTCTGGCTATATTGGAGTTGTAGTCCAGCAAACTTTTCTCCTAGGCTGGTGCCCCACTGCAGTCCCTCAGATTTCAGGTACTGCTGTCGCCGGCCGATACTGTGCTTTTCCCCCAAACTCTTATGTTATATTAAAACACTACTTAATTGGGAGGACAATTCTGCAACCTCATGGTGGTGTCCTAGCACTGGGGCAACTTTAGCTGCCACATGAATTTGAGGAAAATTCCAACAGAGAAGCCTCCATGTTGGAGATTGCAGACTGCTATTCATTGCTTAGCATAAAGCTTTCCTTGTCCAAACACAGTCATGCTGTAAAAATAAGTCGGCTTTGAAGAGTATGACAGATCCAAATTTCATAGCAGATTTTAATTTTCCTTTTTAAGATAGCACAGGGCTTAGCAGTTGGCTTATTTTACATTTTCTTTCTTTTTAGCTGTTTTTAAGTTTCCCAAAACTGGAAAAAAAAAAAAACTTTTAGCCAAAATAGAATAATTTCATTGACTTTACATTCTTTGTTATTTTCATTTTTTAAGATACTATATGTGTGGGGGCTGGGGATATGGCCTAGTGGCAAGAGTGCCTGCCTCATATACATGAGGCCCTGGGTTCGATTCCCCAGCACCACATATACAGAAAATGGCCAGAAGTGGCGCTGTGGCTCAAGTGGCAGAGTGTTAGCCTTGAGCAAAAAGAAGCCAGGGACAGTGCTCAGGCCCTGAGTCCAAGGCCCAGGACTGGTCAAAAAAAAAAAAAAAAAAGATACTATATGTGTGTGTGTGTACGTACACATGTACTTCTTTGGATTGAAATTGACAGTCTTTAAAATTTTTCTTTCCATTAAAAAAATCTTAGATTTAAAAACATATTGTGTGATTAAAGAAACAAACCAGATTTTTACTTACAGTTCTTTAAAAAAAAAATACTTAACCTCTTAAAGTCTTTTTTGCTAATTGTTGAGCTAGTTTTTACATTATATGTTATGCAAACTTTTAAAGTCATTCAAATATGTACAGCTGCCTTTGAAAAATACTTGTAAAAATCAAGTCTTTATGCTTTATTTTAAACTTTATTCTAATTTATTATTTGATTTTATTCATGTAGTTCTGGTCATTTAAAGTAGAAACATGGTCTGTCATTTGGGACTCTAAATGTGTATTTCTGAGTCCTATAAACCATGGCTGAAGCACTGTTTTCCAGTATACACTTAGGTGAATGGTTGTGGTTTTATTAGTTTATGTTATCAGTTTTTCTTTGTTAACAACATGCATAAAAATCATGTTGTTTGCTAGGCACAGGTAGCTCACACTTGTAATCCTAGCTGCTCAGGAGACTTGAGATCTGCTTAATTTTTTTTATTATTATACAAAGGGGTTTCAGTTCATCATGTCCATTTATGTGTACAGTGCATCTTGATCAGTGTCACCCCTTATATTACTATTTGATTTTTGGCAGACAAATACGAGGGTTCGTTTACCTCTAAAATGTAAATAGATGGTGAGAAGTCTGATTTTCTAGACTGTTGGATGAGTACACATAAGCTAAATTATTATTTTTTAATAAGTGGAAGTATGGCTCAGGTGGGAAAGTGCCAACTGTGAGTGAAAAGGCTGAGAACAAGCAGGTGTCCTGGAGAAGTATATTTTACTATTCACCTATACTCCTAACTGTTAGATTGAAGCTTCCTCAAAGATTTTTCAGTGGGTTTTTTTCTTTTTTCTTGTTTTTCTTTCCTTAAAACCCAGAAACCAGCTCGGCTGCTATGACTCTTTCTTGCCTGTAATCCTAGGTGCTCAGGAGGCTGAGATCTGAGGATTGTAGTTCAAAGCCACCTGAGCAGGAAAGTCCATGAAACTTGTGTCTCCAATTAACCACTAAAAGCCAGAAGTGAAACTGTGGCCCAATTGGTAGAGCATCAGCCTTGAGCAGAAAAGCTCAGGCCCTGACTTAACCTCAGGACTAGGGCAAAGCGCACACACACACACACACACACACACGCGCGCGCGCACACACACACACACACACACACACATACACACGGGACCCAGAAACCTAGATTCTTAAAAGAGATAGGATTGTTTTCTAGACAGATCGAAATTGTTGCTCTGTATTTCTTTCATGTGTAGTAGAAAAACTGCCTTGCACTGAGTAATGGAGCTGAAACTGTTGCTAGAACTGTGTAATAAGAGTGGTGTGATTTCTTTTAGGATTGACTTTCAAACTATTATAACTTCTTTTTCCCTTGATCCCAATTACAGACCCACAAGATGAAAACAAAATTGGAATTGACGGGATTCAACAGTTTTGTGATGACTTAAATCTTGATCCTGCCAGTATCAGTGTTTTGGTCATAGCATGGAAGTTCAGGGCTGCTACTCAATGTGAATTTAGCAAAAAGGAATTTGTAGATGGCATGACAGAGCTTGGGTAAGTAATTTAACCTCAGCTTAAACTTCAGAGATATTTTCAACATTTTATAGCAATCTATCCGTACTAGTTTCATATCTATATTGTCTTTATCTTGTACATCTGCAATATGCCTTTGGTTGTGTTTCAAATTCCAGTTTAGGTTTTATTTACTGTTCTTTCTTATAGTAGTCCTTTTTACAATTTATTCCTTTTTATTCCTTTCCAATTTTGAATTAACAGTAAATACTGGTTTCTTTTTTACTATCCAGTTTATTTCATTACTATTGTATATTGTGTGTATAAATTACAGTGTTGCTATATTAAACATTAATAAAGTATCATTTGGTTTTTGCTTTTCTATTCTACTTACAGGGTTGGGATTAATAATTTAAGATAATTCTTACCAGATGAGTCACAAATGAAAACACCTAACATAACTGACTTAATCTTTAAGCTTATGGAGCTATTTTATGAGGTGGTGCAGCATGTTCGAATTGTTGATATTTATGTTTCTCTGATATTTCAGTGATAACATCTTAGAATCGCATATGAATATTCCTAAAGTTAGCACTTGCAGCAAACAAGGGGAATAAACAGGGGCTTATTTCTTTCACTATACTAGTGATTCTGATATAATTTACCAACCTTTTCTATTTAGACAGTCAACTCTAAATGAGGTCTAAAAGACCTCATTTATTTCTAATATTTATCTACATTCCTGGTAATTATATAAAACCAACCAAGCAAAAGACATCTCTTGACAGTGTAGTTGTTTGTTCTTTGCACTTTGGGAAGCTGAGATGAACTGTAAAACCATACTTGTTTCAAGGTAGGAAACATCTACTCATAGTGTAATTTTTTTTTTTTAATGTTTAAAAAAGGGGGGGCTGGGGATATGGCCTAGTGGCAAGAGTGCCTGCCTCATATACATGAGGCCCTGGGTTCGATTCCCCAGCACCACATATACAGAAAACGGCCAGAAGCGGCGCTGTGGCTCAAGTGGCAGAGTGCTAGCCTTGAGCGGGTAGAAGGGACAGTGCTCAGGCCCTGAGTCCAAGGCCCAGGACTGGCCAAAAAAAAAAAAAGGCATGAACTATAAAAGAAGAAACTAGAGCTGGTATGTGGTTTAGTGGCAAAGTGCTTGCCTTATAAATGCAACACATTAGGTTCAATCCCTGGTACCAAAGCAAAAAAGACCAAAAAAGATGCAGTTTAACAAAACTGAGGCTAAATGATATGGTTCAAGTGGCATAATACCTGCCCTAGTCAGTGTGAGATTCTGAGTTCAAGCTCAATGCTTCAACGAAAAAAAATTTTTACATAAAGTAAAAAATATTGTTTCTAGCAAAAGTTAAGAAAATGAAAAGGGAAGCCAGGCACTGGTGGCTCGTGTTTGTAATCCTAGCTATTCAAGAAGCTGAGATCTCAGAATTGCAATTCAAAGCCAGTCAGGGCAAGAGAGTCTATGAGACTCATCTCTACTAAACTACAAGTAAAGCCAGAAGTGGAGTTGTGGCTCAAGTGATGGAAGAGCTCTAGGCTTGAGGACAAAAGCTCAGGGACAGGGCCCAAGCCCAGATTTCAAGGCTCAGGCCTGAGTAGAAAAAGGAAAAACAAGAATACAAAGGCCACATAATTAGTCAAAAATAGGAGAATGTGTAATATACATAATTTCTGAGAAATACAGAGGACAATAAAAGGGCACAGTACAATTGAAAATGACAGAAGTTATATATTATGCAAACCTTAACCCCAAAAAGTACTCATGTAGTACTACTAATGAAAATGAGCTTTGGGCTGGGAATGTGGCTTAATGAGAGTGTGTGCGTAGCATGCATGAAGCCCTAGGTTCGATTCCTCAGGACCACATACACAGAAAAAGCCAGAAGTAGTGCTGTGGCTCAAGTGGTAGAACTCTAGCTTTGAGCAAAAAGAAGCTCAGGACAGTGCCCAGGTCCTGAGTTCAAGCCCCAGGTCTGGCCCCCCAAAAAAGAAAGAAAAGAAAATGAATGTTGAAGGTATATAGCAGCTCTTCAGATATTGAGGTAGATTTGGACAGCACAACAAAGGGCCTTGTGGGCATATTTTGAAGATGGCCTTTTTTTTTTTTTTTTTTTTTTTTTTTTTTTGTCGGTTGTAGGGCTTGAACTCTGGGCCTGGGCGCTTTCTCTGAGCTCGGCTCAAGGCTAGTGCTTACCACTTGAGCCACAGTGCCACTTCCAACATTGCCTTTGATGTCAAATAATGCATAGTCTTCTTGAAGAAACAGAACATTCATAAAGTCAGCCAGCCATCAACAGGGCTATTAGTTTGACAAACTGCGAAGGATTGACGTGTTACATCTGTTTGCTGAAACTTGTACAACTAACATAGATGACTAGGTTAAAATATGGTGTACATAGTATACACCTCTGAATAAAAAGTATTTGAAAAGCATTACAGTAGAAATTAGAAAGTATTTTGAATGTTGAAGAAAAAAGTGATAACAGAACTTTGAATTCAAGCTGGGCGCTGTTGGCTCATGCCTGTAATCCTAGCTACTCAGGAGGCTGAGATCTGAGAATTGTGGTTTGAAGCCAGCTTGGGCAGGAAAGTCTGTGAGACTCTGATTAACGAAAAAAAAAAAAAAAAAGCCAGAGTGGAGCTGTGGCTCAAGTGATAGTGCCCCTCCCTGCCTTGAACAAAAAAGCCCAGGCCCAGCGTTCAAGCCCCAAGACTGGCACAAAACAACAAAAACAAAAACCTTGTAAAAATCAGCCTAAATGCAAAATTTAGGGAAAAAAAGTTTTTAGATAAATCACCCATCTTAAGTAGAAAAAGAGAACTGGGATGTTGCTTGGTAGTAGAGCACCTGCTAGCATTTACAAGGTTCTAGATTTCATCTACAGCCACAGGGAGAGGGAATGGGGGAGAGGGGCCAGGATAAAATAATAGCCAATAACTTAATTGAAATAATAATAGAAAAACTAAGCTGGGTGCTGGTAGCTCGGTCAGTGGTTCAAAGCCAACTTGCGCAGGAAGATCCATGAAACTCATCTCTTATTAGCCACCAAAAAGGCACAAGTGGAACTGCGGCTCAAGTGGTAGAGAGCTAGCTTTGGGCAAAAAAGCTCAGTGACAGATGTACCAGTGTTGAGTTCAAGCCCCAGGACCAACAAAGAACAACAAATTGTATTTTAAACATCTTCTATCAGGAACTATTAAAGAATTTCCCAGCGTGTCTTGAGGTCAAACAACGTTAATAACAAAATCAGACAGACATTCTGAGAATGGGTGGTTATAGTCTGTTCTCAGTAATAAGACTGAGAAGGCCAGGTGCTGGTGGCTCAGTCCTGTCATCCTAGCTACTAAGGAGGCTGAGATCTGAGGATCGTGATTCAAAGCCAGCCTGGGCAGAAAGTCCATGAGACTCATCTCCAATAAACTACTCAGAAAAAAACTGGAGATGGCTCTGTGGCTCACGTAGTAGAGTGCTAGTCGTGAGTCAGTGAAGCTCAGGGACAGTACCCAGGCTCATAATTCAAGCCCTAGGACTGTGGCACACACACAAAAGACTTAGAAGATTTTGAAGATGAACACAAGATAGAAAATTGCAAACTGTAGCAAACTAGAGCTAGTAAAAGTCCTTAGTTTGGGCTGGGATTATGGCCTAGTGGTACTTGCCTCGTATTCATGAAGCACTGGGTTCAATTCCTCAGCACCACGTATATAGAAAAAGCCAGAAGTGGCGCTGTGGCTCAAGTGGTAGAGTGCTAGCCTTGAGCAAGAAGAAGCCAGGGACAGTGCTCAGGCCCCTACTTCAGGCCTCAAGACTGGCAAAAAAAAAAAAGTCCTTAGTTTGATTCTCCCCCACCCAACCCAAACAAATCCCATAACAAACATATATATTGGAATTGTAAGCTTTCCCTTTGGGATGGAACAAAACAAAGTACAACTAAGGATGTGTGCTACCAAATAGTACAATAAAACTGAATTTTTAAAATGTTATTTTTGGTTTTATCAAAAATACAAAATACTTAAAAACAAAAGATGTATGAAAACTTCCTTAGAGAAAACAGCCCATTGGGATACAGGAAAGAAGACCTGAGATGTTTTTTCAGCAAATAGTCCAACGAGAACTGGTTAGTTATATGGAAGAAAAACTAATCTTGATCCCTACTCCCCTCTCTCTCTCTCTCTCTCGTATGTATATATAATCAGTTTCAAGTGGATTATAGATTTCAATTGTAAAAGCAAAAGCAAAGTATAGAGTAAAATATGACTGCAGTAGAGTTAAATCTTTAAACATGTTTCTAAAAGTGTTACAGTGGAAGATTGTTTATACTAAAAGTAAGAATTTCTTTGTCATTGGCTCACACAGTGCCTAGCTACTTAGGAGGCAGAAATTTGCAAGACCCCCTTCTCCACCCACAGCTGGGCACAGTGGGTCACACTGTGCGCGGTCATCATCACTGATGTGGGAGGCTGGGATCCCGAGACTGTGAGGATCAAGGTTGATGCCAGCCTGGGCAGAATAGACCACAACTCCTGTCTTCATGGAAGGAAGCTAGACACGGTGATACTTGGCCATTACTCCAGCAACAATGTGAAGCTCAAGTAGGCAGTCACTCTTGCCCGGGCAAGAAGTAAGATCCTATCCTAAAAGTAACTAGCAGAAAACGACTAGAGGGGCCGGTGCTGGTGACTCATGCCTATGATCCTAACTACTCAGGAGGCTGAGATCTGATGATTGTGGTTCAGAGCCAGCTCAGGCAAGAAAGCCCACGAGTGAGACTCTTATCTCCAGTTAAGTACCAGAAAACCGGAAGTGGTGCTATGATACAAATAGTTGAGTGCTAGCCTTGAGCTGAAGAGCTCAGAGACAGCGCCCAGGCAAGCACCATGAACAATAAAATAACTAGAGGTGTGACTCAAGTGGTAGAGCACCTGCCTGGCAAGCATGAGGCCCCCTAAGTTCAACTCCAGTACCACACACACACACACATACACACACACACACACAAATCTGGTCATACAAAATACCACCAAGGAAGTACAAAAGCAGTTTGTGTTCTGGAAGAATATCTTAAAAATAGCTGACAAAAAGCCAGGTGTGGGCTTGTAATCCTAGCTACTTGAGAGGTGGGGATTGAAATGTTTTTATTTGAGGCCCAGCCTGGGCAAAGAAAAGTTTGCATGACTCCATCTTGACCAGTCCCTGGCATGGTAACTTCATCCCAGTTACATGGAAAGCAATAGGAATATGTCTCTCATCCGATCCACATGGAATAGCACAAAGAATTACAATACTAGGGCATATAAAGAAAGAGCATGTCTTTAAAAAAATAGCTAACATAATGGGCTGGTGGAGTAGTTTCAGTGGTGCCTTCCTTGCCTGGCAAGTTTGAGGTCCTGAGTACAATCCTTAGTACAAATAAAACAAAGCCTTGTATTTCTAAAGAATTCCTAGGAATGGCTGGGAATGTGGCCTAGTGGTAGAGTCTTTGACTAGTATGCATGAAGCCCTGGGTTCGATTCCTCAGCACCACATAAACGGGGAAAAAAAAAAAAAGAATTCCTACGAAACAAGAGAAAGCCTCTTTGGAAAATGACTTGAAGCACTTCATGAAAGAGGATATCCAAAGAGCTGATGAAAATACAAGGTGTTTGTCTCACTCAGCAGGAAATTGCAGCTGAAGTCTGCAGTGATATGAAATAGCCAGCAAAACTCACCTTGTAGGTTGGGTAAAGTAAGACACACAACATAGTGGGATGGACACCACAGATTCTCACATTATTAAACTGAAGGTGCGCACACAGTGACGTAGGTCTGGGATGGGTGCCTATTTGTATACAAACACAATATTACCTGTGATGAGAAAACTGGAAACAGCCAAAGCATTCACCTGCAAGTTCTACTCATCTACAAATGACTGGAATTCACATGGCTCAGAAATGAACCAGCTGGAGCTGCACACAGCTACAGGAATGAGCCTTGTAGACACTAGATCTAAATAGCCAGACTGAACAATATGTCAAGTTCCCTTTACGTCATACCCAAGGGCCCTGTGAAGGAGAGTGCTCTGCAAGTCAGTGAAGCAGACGAGAGCAGGGGAGGGAGCACCACAGATGCCCTGAGTGGCCCATCTCCCTTGGAGGGGCAGGCTCTGCAGTGGGGAAGCACTCAGCCCCCGAGTAGAGGTGTATATGCCTGGTGCCCAGCCACCACCCTTGGTGGGGGTGGTGCTGGTACTTAGGCTCACCTGCAGGTGTCTGTTATACTGAGTACCTGTGCCCAACTCCTGTGTGCATGGACTTTGGCTGTTGAGCGGTCTCCAGGTAATTTTTGTTTTTTCCTGAGCTCTGTTATATTTGTTTAAGTGAAGTAGCAGTTATTCTGGTCTTACTCTGCAGCTGAAAATATTTTTGTTTTTAAACATTTCTATCTTGAAGATCAATAAATGCTTTCACTGAGTTTGGGTTTTTGTTTGTTGTTGTTTTTCTTTTTGCAGAGCTAGGGATGGAACCCAGGGCTTCCCACATGCCAAGCTAGTGTTCTACTACAGTACTTAGTCATACCCTTAGCCCAGGCAGATGAACAATTTTAAAGTTGTTGTTTTGTCTTGTTTTTTGCCAGTCCTGGGGCTTGGGACTCAGGGCCTGAGCACTGTCCCTGGCTCCTTTTTCCTCAATGCTAGCACTCTACCTCTTGAGCCACAGCGCCACTTCCAGCTTCTTCTGTCTATGTGGTGCTGGGGAATCAAACCCAGGGCTTTGTGCATGCCAGGCAAGCTCTCTACCACTAAGCCACATCCCCAGCCCCTTAAAAGTTTTTTTTTTTTTTACTTTTGAAAGGAAAATCCAATTTTAATAAGCAGTACCTACTTCATAACACTTGACTCTTAAATCCAACCTACGACAGTGAAGAGGTCCCTAAAGTGCTGAAGCAGTAAGACTTCTCCTGTGACAGAGCAGAGGCAGTGATGGCTCGTCTGTGGGCACTTAGGATATGGAGTCTTTCCTCCCATTTTGTTGCTGTGCCATCCTCGGGGTCTTGGCCTCACTGTGTGGTCAAAGCAGCAGCACAAACCACACTCTCCTAACCCACACAGAAAAAGACAAAATGTTGGGATTGTTTTTGTGTTTTTTTCTTGCGACAGGGTCTCACTAGTTCAGCTTGGCCTGGAACTTGGCCTGGCTGGCTTCTGAACTGTGGTCCTCCTGAATGCCAGGATGCAAATGTGTGCCGCCATTCAGAGACTGGTTTTTCATGACAGCTTTACTGAGATATAATTCACATAACTCTCATTTACAGTCATTGCTCAGTGGCCTCAGTGCATTCACAGCCCATCTTAACGAGAAGGTGCCCACTGACTCCACTCCTTCCGGACCCCTTACAACTGAGACTCACCACCAGAGGAAAGCCAGGAAATGGGGTGCAGGTGGCGGGAGTGTTGCTTGGGAGGTAGGTCTGCGAGTAACAAGCCCTTCTCTGTTGTCTCAGGTGTGATAACACAGAAAAGCTGAAAGCTCTTCTGCCCAGATTGGAACAAGAGCTTAAGGACTCAGCAAAGTTCAAAGATTTTTATCAGTTTACCTTTACCTTTGCTAAGAATCCTGGACAAAAAGGTTTAGGTGAGTATAAACTCCAGGTTTGTAAGGAGCCAGATCTGAATGAGGTTTTAAGTAGATATGACCAACATGGTTTCAGTGCAGCTGACTGATGATACTTGGTTTCTTGTCTGTGCTAGCTGTCCTGTACCAATAGTATCTCTTAACCTTTGGTTGAAATATTTAAACCTTAAAAGTATGAAGTAATTTCTAAGTATTCCCTGTCATTTCATATTGATATCTCACTGGCTGAAGCCAACAGTCTGCATCATTGAGACTTGTCGGCCAGGCCTGCAGTCTGGTGAGGTTCTGTTGAGGTTAGCTGAGTGATGCTATTCCTGTTGACTGGCTTGGAACCACTTCTGCTGTGCATCGAGTTGCATCACAGCCCTTCTTGTGCCTGGAAAATTTGTAATGTAAATCTTCAGTTTCAGATTTTAGTTTAGTTCAGGGTTTTATTTTGTACCTGAATACTATACAGCTTATTTCTGGCTGTCCTCTTCGTATGCTTGATTACCTGGTAAATGTCTCTGGCCACATTTAGGTACTTGGAATCTCTAAAAAGTTTGGAGGGAGGAGTTACCTGGGCTTTTAAGTAAGCATTATTGAACAGGCATACTAGAAAGTATGTTTTGGAAAAACACTGCCGTAAAAGCAATATTATGTGACAACTAAAGATTCCTAGGAAACTAGAAAAAACCGTAGATAGGAAGGTCTTCTACAACCTATGGTTTTCCTGCCTAATTTCCTCATGCTTGTGCATAGCTGAGCTGTCTGCACAGATGTTTCTTCTGACCTCTGTTGTTCCCATCTCTCCTGCTACTGTCCTCACATCAGACACAGGCCAGGCAGCTTTCTCCCAGTCCTGTGGCAAGCTTGCCTTCCTTGTGTTCATTTTCTCCAATGTTGGTTGGTTAGGGTGTTTTTTTTTTTTTTGCAGTACTATGTTTTGAATTCATGTCATGACACATGCCAAATGAGTGTTCTACCACTTGAGCCACATCCTCAATTCTTTTGCCTTTTAGTTTGTTGTTCAGATAGGGTCTTCTGCTCACTTTGCCCCTTTGATCCTCTTCAGAAGGCCTCCCCAGAGAGGTTTATGAACTTGAGTCACAGGTACATACCACCATGCTGAGCTTTGTAAACTAATTTTAATGTGGGTGCATTGAGTCAACAAGTATCTTGTTGAAGCTCCCTTTTCCTCAAGGCTGGTCCACCCTTCTCCCTGCATGCCTGCCTCCGATCAGCACTGTCCCAAGAACCAAGGAACAGCTTGGAGGATTGTGTCAGGAAGCTACCTGAACAGATCCACTGAAATATCGATGTGGAAGTGCTGTCACTTCCTATGAAAAAGTGTGAGTATTTTTAATCTCCATTCCAGAGATGCCAGGGACTGAGAGGCACACAGTGTGGTGGTTCAATTCTAAGCACCAAAAACAAGAGATGTAGGTAAACAAATGAGAGGTGTATGGCTGTCACCTTTCTACATTTTATGAGATGCCCAGCTGTGATCTAGTGAAGCATTTGTGAAGAGATGATGAAGGCAAGCTAGTTTGTGATAGAAGTTAGCTGGCAATGTTTTTGCAAGGTCTGATCCTCATGGCCACATACATAGACAAAAAAGAGAGGACAATCCATTGTATATCACAGGTCACAAGAAAGAGAAGACATGTTTCCCTTGTTCTTTCTCTCTTTTCAGAGACTGACCTTTGCTGACTGAGATATGGAAAGAACAGAGCCAGCCACATGGTACAAGCCCCCCACCCAGGCATCCTGTGGCTGGCTAGTCCCTGCTTTCTGGGTGGTGAGGGCATTGTATCCTGGAAAGATCTTGCAACCCCTTCCCAAAGGACTGGAAAGACCAGGATTCCTCAGGCCAAGGGGGAGAGATGAAGGCCCTGGCCACAGGAACCTGATGAGGTTAGATTTTTCAGATGGCTGCAGTAGTGCTGGTCAGGTGGAGAGCTAGACCGGGCCCAGCTGTCATTCTAGCTGTGCCGCCCAGCTGTGGTGGGGACAAGCTGGGGTGCACGTGGCCTCCCCAGCACTCCTCGACAGCCCAGATGCGAGGTCTGAAGCAAGAGCTGAGCTGCTTGTTAAGAGTGGCTTCTGTTCTAGTTGGTTGCTCTTTTTTTTTTTTTTTTAAACTCTCTTGGCGACTCGCTGCTTCACTAGGGGTCTTGCGCGGATGCACCTGTGGCCTCCTCGCCATCTTTCCATCAGTAGGGAACCCATGTGCTGAGTGCAGTGAGCCCTGGCATGCATCCAGGCAGCACTGAAAGCTCTCCAGCCATCTTCCCGTCCCCCAGAAGGCCCCCTGGTCTCCTAAATACCTGCTTGGTACCCATAGACAGCACCCTGCCTCCTGCCAGAAAGCCTGGTATCTAGGCCAAAAGAATAGGTGCTCCGTTAGAGAAAACCCTACAGCGTGAGATTCGGGGCATGGAAGGGGCCCCCTGCCTTCCCTGGCCTCATCCACATTGCAGCTTCTCCTTCCTTGCTCTCATAGCCCTGGCTCTTTCATTTTAGCTTTTTCTTAGGATACTCAACACCCATCTTTTACTCCACCTCTCGGCCAAGAAGTAATTACCCGTTTGCCTACATCTTGTCCTTGGTCTTCCTCCGCTACTTCATTGTTCCTTACTAGTGACAGGTGGTACTGGCAACAGAGCCAAGCCGCCGCCACACATACCTGTTGTCCTTTGGGCAGAACTGTGGTGGTGCCTGCCTGTCTTGGATCTGGAGGCCTGTCATCCAGCCCTCAGTGTTTTGGGGACCCTAGCAGTGCTCACCACATCCTGTCTCAATCCATGAGCTTGTTGACGGCGCAGTGATGATGTTCTACTTTTATTTTCCTATGCTTTTTGTTTTGTTTTGTTTTGTTTTGTTTCCCCTTTTGGGCAGTATTGGCTGTTAAACTCATGCCCTAATGGTTGCTAGGCAGATGCTTTGCCACGTCATCCGTGTCCCAGTCCATACCTTTTCCTTTCCTTTTGCTTACTGGAATATTCCTTTTTTTTTTTTTTTTTTTGCCAGTTCTGGGGTTTGAACTCAGGGCCTGGACACTGTCCCTTCTCAAGGCTAGCACTCTTATCACTTGAGCCACAGCTCCACTCCTGGCCTTTTCTGAGTAGTTTATTGGAGATAAGAGTCTCATAGACTTTCCTGCTCAGGTTGGCTTTGAAGCACAATCCTCAGATTTCAGCCTCCTGTGTAGGTAGGATTACAGGCATGAGCCACCGGTGCTCAGAAGTATTAAGAATAAATGACTTAGGAAATTAATGAAATACTCAGTGACCAATATAGGGGCAGATAAAATTATGGACAAGTGAGATCAGATATTTTAGTTGATATTTTGTTATATTAAGTAACTTGATATTCATATGGTTTGCTGGCCCAAAGATAAGAGTACAGCTATACTCCCAGTTTTTACTGCACATTTGAATTATGTGGGAAGATTTTTTTTTAAGTCAGTATGCCTAGGTAACACCACTATTTCAATGAGAATGTTCAAGGCTAAAATCCAGACATTTTTGGTATCAAATGTTCCATGTAAAACTCATTTGTATGGGATTTGGGGGAGTATTGGCTAAAAGCATGCTTGCTTCGGGGCATAAGGCATCTTCTGAATATTCACAACAATAAAAAAGGGAACAAAAATTACACTGGATTTGGGCCATGATGTTCCACTCCTTAATGACGGGAGTTGGCACCTGGAGATGGACCTCGGGGTTAGTATTCGTTTTCACAGCTGTGAGCTTGTCGTGTGAACACATTGGATGGGTCACAGCCCATTGCAATTATGATCTGTGTGAAGCTGGAGTTGCCAGGTGTGGCCAGAAGATGCCCCTTCAGGCTCTTTCTTTGACTAAAGGACAACTCTTAGGCTTAGCAAGGGTTTTTCCTGCCCCAAACTTGGACCCCCCCTTGTTTCTCCAAGAAGCCTTGACTTTTTTATTATATGTTATCTTTATTTCTTCAAGAAGCCTTTACTTTTTTTTCTATTATATGTTATCTTTATTTCTTTAAGGAATGCTCCAGCTGAATCATAGGGAAGTTTAACTTTTTGTGTTTGGGGAACTCCATACTAATATCTGTAAAGGATTGGGCTAGTTTATGCTAACCCTTCACTTTTTCTTTTTTTTTTTTTTTTTGTCAATCATGGGGCTTGAACTCAGGACCTGGGTGCTGTCCCTGAGTGTGTGCTCAGGGCTAGTGCTCTACCACTTTGAGCCACGGCTCCATTTCTAGTTTTCTGGTGATTAATTGGAGATAAGAGTCTCACAGACTTTCCTGCCCAGGTTGGCTTTGAACGGCTTTCCTCAGCTCTCAGCCACCTCATTTGCTATGATTACAAGCATGACCCACTAGTGCCTGGCATTTTTTGCTTTAAAAATTGTTTTTTACATTGTTATTATAAAGGTGATGTACAGAGGGTTTACAGTTACATAATTCAGGTAATGAGTACATTTCTTTGGGGGCAGTGTTACACCTTCCTTCACTTTCAGTTTTTCCTTCCCCTCTCCACTCACGTGTTGTAAAGTTCATTTTCTCTTGTAAAAATATTTTAATTGTTATTGTAAAAGTGAAGTACAGAGGAGTTATAATTACCTAAGTCAGGTAAAGAGTACCTTTCTTTCTGGGCAGTGGCATCCCTTCCCTCGCTCTCTCCCAAGTTTTTCCCTTCCATCCCACCCACAAGTTGTATCGTTCATTTTCAACATAGTGTCTAGTGAGTACCACTGCTGCATTTGTTCACCCTTTGTCCCTCCATTTCTATTCCTCCCCTTACTCTCCCAAAGACAGATAAATGAACCAACAAAACAAAGGAAAAAACCTCTTATTTCCCTTCCTTGGAGTTCATCGATAAATATAATTTTGTATGCTCAGAGGCACATAGGAATTACACCTTTGTGTTCCTCCCTTAAGAGTGTCCTCCTTTGGTCTCAGTGTGTGTGAATGCCTGGAGACCTGTATAATTTATCATGCCCCAGTGTATTTTAGATCTAGCTTCTCATATAAGAGAAAACATGCACTTGTGTCTTTGAGCATGGCATACCTCTGTTAACATGATTTGTTCTAGGTCCATCAATTTCCCTGCAAATGACATAATATTTTTCCTAATGGCTGTGTAAAATTCCATTGTGTATAAGCACCACATTTTTTGGATCCACTCATCTATTGTAGGGCATCTGGAGTGTTTGCACACCCTGACTATTGTGAATAGCGCAGCAGTGAACCTGGATGTGCAAGTGTCTTCATGGTATCATGACTTGTGGTGTCTGGGTAGATGCCCCAGAGTAGCATGGCTGGGTTGTAGGGAAGATCATGTTTAGTTTTGTGAGGAACCTCCAGACTGCTGTCCAAGGTGGCTGTATTAGTTTACATTCCTACCAGTAGGGTTCCTTTTCCCCCACATCCCTGCCAACACTTGTTTGAATTCACAATGTAGGCCAGTTTGACTGGGGTGAGATGATAACTCAGAGTTGTTTTGACTTGCATTTTCTTTATGGTAAGAGATGTTGAGCATTTCCTCAAATCGACATGCTTTTTAATTCCATAATAATTTCCAAGAGAATGTAAATTAGAGTTCAGAATAACTGCCCAATTTGAATATGCAAAGTTCAGACTGGGGATGTTGCATATTCTGTTTTCTAAAGAAAAGGCTGGAGTTGAAGAGATGAGCATGTGAACTGCCACAGTTCCAGAAGATGCATGCTCAGCAGGTGGGAGTACAGTGGAGTGCTTTGTCCTCTTCTTCATGTGTGTGCCCTGCACACCAAGCTCATATTGCCGTATTCATGGGTTTAGAGACAGTCTCCTGAAGTCCAGGCCTTAAGTGACTTTCCGGCCTCAAACTCCCAGTGCTAAGATTACAAGCACATGCCCTCTAGCTACTGTGTTGTTTCTATGTGAGATCATTCTTTAGCCTGAACTTGACTGATGGTCAGCCTAACGATCAGTGTGGTCGTTATTTGACTCTTTGATGTTTGTTGAATTTGGCGTGTGTGTGTGTGTGTGTGTGTGTGTGTGTGTGTGTCCATGTAAGAGAGAGAGAGAGAAGTTGAGGTTGAGATTGTTAGTGCGGGGATTTTACCCAGAGCCTCATGCATGCTAGGTGAGCACGCTACCAGTCAGCTGCACCCTAGCCTGTTTCTTTTCATTGAAAAGAACCTTAAGTGGTTTCCTAATGGCTTAGAGTCTAGAATCTGTTAGCTTTTGAGTACCTAGATTAAAAAATATTATTATTATAGGTGATGTACAGAGGGGTTACAGTTAACATAAGTCAGGTAAGGAGTATATTTCTTTTTGGACAATGTCCCCACTTCCCTCTCAAGAATCTAGATTTTTGGGGAAGTGTGAGAATCTAGGTATTTGAGGTTTCACAATTATTAATCAATTTTTATGTTTCCTCTAAGATCCTTTTATTTTCTTTGACAGAGGACATATCTTCTTTATTTAATCCTAAATGGAACATCACAAGCATAAGGTGTTTTTTTTTTTTGTTTGTTTTGTTTTGTTTTGTTTTGGTCAGTCCTGGGGCTTGGACTCAGGGCTGTCCCTGGCTTCCTTTTTGCTCAAGGCTAGCACTCTGCCACTTGAGCCACAGCGCCACTTCTGGCCGTTTTCTGTATATGTGGTGCTTGGGAATCGAACCCAGGGCCTCATGTATACGAGGCAAGCTCTCTTGCCACTAGGCCATATCCCCAGCCCCAAGCATAAGTTTTAAATAACACCTTCTAACATTTTTTAAAAGATTTTTAACGAGGTTTTTGAAAGGAAAATTTCTGCCAAAAAGATGGAACGCTAGAATAGCTACTGCCCTGATTTCAGTCTCAAGTTTTGCTGTTTTGGGTTTTGTCATTGTTATTTTGCCATTGGCTGAGTCTAGTTTAACAATGTGACATTGCTACATAGATTATATTAAATGATGAAAATTTATACATTTACGTTTTTGTCATATGCTTTGCACACATCCATATCTGGTGCTTTGTAAGAAAGGTTTCTAGGATCAAAACTAACCCAGAAGTACTGGCTTATAAATGTATGCCATAAAACTTTATTTTTCTTTCCTCCCCAGGTTCTCCTTCATTTCCCAGTGTGAGCGCTTTACATCATTAAGATGAGTTGAATATAGATCTCACTTAATGTTCTTCCTAAGGGATAAGGATGTAGACTTATAAGCAGGACAAGACTAATCATCTTAGCCTTACACTTCGGGTCCCATAGGTAAGGTTTAGAGAGTCTTCCACATGTAATGACTCAGAACTCTGACTCTGTCTTCTTTCTACTTGAGACTGCAGGGTGCTTAAGACAGAGTACTTTTGTAACAAAGAGTGTAAACCCATAGGGAATAGGTGTCTCACCAAGGTTGGTTGCTAATCACTCAAGTTTTGTGTATACATTGTTATTAATAGTCAACCCTGGAAGTCTCAAGTGAAGAGTTCCAACTTCCATAATCTCTCTAAGTGGGGATCTAGCCAGATCTAGTAGAAAGTCTTGAAAAGTATTTTGTGGGCTATTTTCCATTTGAACTAATCTGTTACTTTAATATATTTCTTCATCTATGTTTAACATTAGTTTCTCTGACATATATATATACATACATAAACACTGATTAGGAAATTCAGCATACTTGTCCTTGTCAGTGGTGAAGTATTCAGCATGATTGAATATAGTTTTAAGAATGAAATTTCTCAGCCCCTTTGTGTACTTGATATGTCAAGCATATAAAGAGTGGTGCTTATTAAATCAGTACTCAAATGTATTGAAGATACAGTTCTAATGTAGTCCTAAAAGCTAAGCATCTGTTTTCTGTCAGATCTTTAAGACCAAGACCTCTAATCATAGATCTGTATAGCAGTTGTGAAACCTCTGCTTTCCAGCTAGGGAAGAAAATGGAGACATTGGCTTTGACTATTCAGCAAGCTAGATTGTTAAATATCCTTATATCAGTGAAACTGGTTATCCCTGTGTGGGCTTATCTGTCTCAACTATGCAATAAGAAAGTCAAAGTCCTTAGAACGCCTGTCTGATTTGCTGTAATTCTAAAACATTAGTTTTTATAATGACGAGGCAGGCATATTGGAAAGCATCTGGTCCTTTCCCTTGTTTAATTTTCAGCTTATCATTTGGAAAGGAAGGGTAGTGACCCGTTTTTCAAAATAAGTAACATGGATTAATAGTAGCAGATAAGGCTAGACTTAAAGAAATCCTGGTACAGGTGAAGTATGAATCTCCAAAACTGATTAACTAACTTGCAGGTTTAAATAACACACAAGTCCTTTGATTTTTTTTTCAAGAAGCTTCCTTAATTGTTACGTTATTATGTAGATTATTAATTATGTAGATTACATTTTCAGGAACACTTGTGTAGAAATTGGGTCTTACATGACTTGGGTAAGGTTGCCAAACATTACTGATCAAGTAAATATCATTTTTGTACAGTAGAATAAAATAGTTTAGGATTTACTAACTATTCTCTCTTTTTTTGCCAGATTTAGAAATGGCTGTTGCATATTGGAAATTAGTATTATCTGGAAGGTTTAAATTTTTAGATCTGTGGAATACATTTCTGCTGGTAAGTGTCCCATCTCGTGCCACATATACCTAATTGGAAGGGGAGGTCACCAGCTCTAAGGTGGAATGTAATCTAACTAGCCCCACCCATGGGGGTTTTAAGTAAAGGGATCCACGCCTAGCCAGGTCCTCAGACGTGCACAGTACTGCACGGCCCATTCTGCAGTGGTGGAAAGCTGTAGTGGCAGGGCAGATGGTGAAGTGAGGAGGCTGCCTCACAGTAGCTACTTCTGGCTGGAGTTTCTGGGAGACGGGCTGCAAGCCTCAGTAGTCCTCAGTCTAACTCATCTAAACTAGAGAAGGCTCCCTTTCAGCTGAGAAACTTCAAATTCCTAAAGTACCAGGACCACTTTGGTTGCAAGCTGATACAGCTTCAGAGCTTTGGCTCTAATCCTGTTGTCCAGAGGTGTCCTAGCCACTGTGTGTGTCTGTAGCCTGGAACCATATTAAAATGTATTTTTTTTTTACTACGCCCAAGAAGCGAAAGAGGCTTTCGTGGGTTTTGTAGACAAACATTGCAGCTTTGCAGGGCTCTTGTCGGTAGGGCCATAGGGACAGCTACTGACTGACTATTGGAGCTCATGTCCTGACTCCAGCAGGACAGTCCTGGTGGTGACAGAGATGCCCAGCCCTCCGGCGATGCCGTGATAGCAAGGCCTGCAGCCTTCCTGAGTTCCTCTGCCCCTCGTCTCTGTGTAGGACCCCAGTTAGCATGCTCTGCTCTGCCGCTGGCGAATTTTGTGGCCTTGATCATGTTACTTGTGGGTGCCTTGGTTTCTTTATCTAGTGATAGCACTCACACACTGCATGGCCTGTGGAAGACAGGAGTCTGTGAGAGGCATGGTGAAATCCTGTAGCTAGGGAGGAGGCTGCCCGTCAAGGGTTTCCTTATATCCTGTGTCATATTACTTTTCTTAAAATATTCAGTGGTTGGTAACATTGTGCCTGAGAATCTCTGGTTACTCTTCACTGGGGTCACACCTGAACTAGTCCTTCCCCAGAGAACCCCACACTCCCGGGCATAGAAACAGAAGGGTGACACAGCCTGGTGGGGACACCACAACTCTAGAACAAGACCAGTGAGTTACAGATTGGGGAGCAGATGCAGAAGACGAGAGTGGGCAGACTAGAACACAGCCACAGGGCAGTGAGAGTGGATAAAACTAGGTTTCCATGTGACTCTGGCTACTTTTTTTTTTTTTTTTTTTGGCCAGTCTTGGGTCTTGAATTCAGGGCCTGAGCATTGTCCCTAGCTTCCTTTTGCTCAAGGGTAGCACTCTACCACTTGAGCCGCAGCACCACTTCCGGCTTTTTCTGTTTACATGGTGCTGAGGAATTGAATCCAGGACTTCATGCATGCTAGGCAAGCACTCTGGCTAAGCCACATTCCCAGCCCCGGTCTGGCTACTTTTCACATATAATACTGGGTGGGGGAAAACAAGTTGTTAAGAGTTACTGTAATCTTGTAGGAATTAGTGTTTTAAAATGTAAGAAAAGTGCTGGGCACCAGTGGCTCACCCTTGTAATCCTAGCTAGTTCCTAGGAGGCTGAGATCTGAGGATTGCAGTTCAAAGCCAGCCCAGGCCAGGAAAGTTTGAGAGATTCTTATTGTAAGGTTCACCAGAAAGGAAACCCACCACAAGATTCAGGCAGAAAGGAGCAGAAAGCAAACTGCCGGCCCACACGCATAAGGTGGAGGTGTGGGGAGACAGAGGGGAAGGAAGAAGGGAAAAGGAGAAAAAGCAAGAGAGAGTAAGAGAGAAAAGGAAAGAGAGCAGGGACCATGTTGAGCCAGATTATATAGGAAAAGATGGGAGATCTGGCCAGGTGGATTGGACGTGACCTGAGAAGGAGGAGGTAACTGCCTCCAGGTATGCCGGTTACCTAGGTAATGCAGGTACGGGGCACAGACTTAAACAGGTGGGGAGCATTTGCATGGAGCCCTCCCGGGGGTGAACCTGACACTTATCTCCAATTAATCACCAAAAAGCTGGAAGTGGAGCTGTGGCTCAAGTGGTAGAATGCTATCCTTGAGCAGAAAAGCTCAGGGACAGTTCCAAGACCCTGAGTTCAAGCCCTAGGACTGACACTAAAACAAAAATGTAAGACAAGCTGTTCAGTAGTCTATCACATACACAGACAGGCATGGCAGTGGTATGTCCAGGGGAATGACTCCTGTGGAGGATGAGGAAAGGGAAGAATCAGCCGGGCAGAGGGCCAGAGCCCCAGCTGCAGAGCGCCACGTCGTTGGGGTACAGGTGTCACGGTAGTCTCCCTCCTGTTACTGATTCTGGTATATCTGAAATATAAATCATGGATTTATAATTCTAGTGTTTAATTTTTTAGATAAATCAAAATTCTGTATTTGGATATAGCTCCTATTTTATCTCCAGATACTGTGATTGCTTCTTCCCGTGGCAGTTTTGTGATTATATTTTATCAAATTAAGGAGGACTACTTACTGTGGAGGAGAGCTTGGCTTTTAGGATGTTGGAGTTAAGCTTTGGATCTTAATCTGGGGGTTATCTTTTCTCTTACGTACTAGGAGCATCACAAAAGATCAATTCCAAGGGACACTTGGAACCTTCTGCTAGATTTTGGAAACATGATTGCAGATGATATGTCTAACTACGATGAAGAAGGTACTAGAAGCTGTAGAACTGCAGGGGGTGGCCAGATGCTCATGCTTGCTATGGATGCTGACTGGCTGTCTCCAGAGGAGCAGACCTGAGCCAGATGAGGACACAGTTGTGCAGGAGTAGCCCACAGAACGCGTGCCTTTAGGCTGAGTTGGAAGTGCCAGCTTCTTTCTGCTTACACAGATCCATGTATACAGTATCTCCTCCAGTGCCAGAGGACCCTGCATCAGGGACATTTGAGTTCTGCCTGTGCAGTAGCACTTCCTGAGAATAGTGTAGTTACAAGTGGGTGGTCTCCCCTCTCCTTTCCAACGTGGCTAGCCAGATCTGGGCATAGTTACTAATTACGTCTGTGTCCTGGGACACTTTGCCCTGCCACTCAAGGCCTTCAGTTCCTGTCTGTGCCCCTTGGTAGTTCAGCCCACATCTGTCCTCAGTCCTTGGCACAGTGTTTGAATGAAAGAAGGATATGTAAATGGAGACAGTCTCGCTCGCAGGATTGGGCCTGTACACACAGGACAGCTGAGGGCAGAAGCTAGGAAGGCCTAGTATAGCAGGCGAGCTGCTGGAATTGGCAGGAGCTGGGCAGATCTGGGCCTTTGTAGTGGGGACAGTGGGAAGGCAGCTTGTGATCACCTCCCCTCACCCCCGAGAATAAATGAGTCCTTTTCCGGAAACTGCAGCGAGCACATGTACAGGCCTTCTAGACCATGTACCAGCCTTTTGCTGACCTGGCTTCCCGCTGTAAAAGAAAAAAAAAACACTGTATAAGCTTCAAATAGGACTCTTTATATGTTGGATTTTTTTTAACTGTATTTTTTTTTTTTTGGTCTTTTCGTTTTTGGTACTGGGGATCAAACCCAGGACGTTGCACTTGCTAGGCAAGCGCTTTGCCATTGAGCTACCTCCCAGCCCTATATGTTGGATTTTGAGAAAAGTGCTTTGAATATAAAAATGTTTCACTACCTGATTTTTTTTCCAATCTGTTTGCTTTCCTTTAGGAGCGTGGCCCGTCCTTATAGATGACTTTGTAGAATACGCACGGCCAGTCATCACAGGAGGGAAACGTGGCCCTTTCTAAGAGGAAAAGTGAGGTTGAGATCGTAAAGTGCACCACATCCTGCAAGGAGGCGCTTGGGGGTCAGTTGCCATGCGTGTCTGTCACTGACTTCAAAACGTCCTCCCTCGCACAGTTGTGAAGCTGGAACTCTGCTGTGTGGCTCGTGTGGACACTGAGAAGCTCCACAGGGGACAGCTTCCTCGGAGGTAGGGTCTGTCGTAGATGCTGCTTTAGGAGACTCCTGCATGACCTCACACTTAGGCAGATAGCAGAGAGCCTGTTTGCAGGCCGCAGAACACATTTAGTTTGTGATTAAGACAAATACCATCAGTTCCTGAGACTGTTGGATGTACCGTAATTACACTTAAAAACAGTATTTATGTCCTCAATAGGATGTATTTTTATACAAATCAAGTCTGTTTCAAATTGTGCCCTAATGAAGATGACCTTGTCAGAGGATAGTTTTTAAATCTTGGTACCAGGAATTCATAATTTTATTTATTTTTTTAATTATCAAATATTGGATTTACCAGATCTATTTTGCTTCTGTTTTTCTGATGTTTATCTGAAAATAATGTTATGGTTTTTCAAGATACCTATTTAAGACACCATTGTAGTAGCTTACACAGTGATGGGCACAGTAAGCTCTGATTCCAGTGAAGCTCATTTTAAACTGTTGACCAGCCAGTGGGCATGTTTTTACTTCTCATAATGTTATTTGAACCTCCTGAAAAGTTTTTTATTTTTTAATTTATCACATATACATACACACATGTGTATATGTGTGTGTGACATTTTTGTCTAGGAAAAGCATTTCTTTTTGAGTGCATTAAGATTTAAAATCCAATGCATAGTTCCCTTCACCTTGTCTGATATCCAGGGTGCCCAGGGTCCAGCCCTTTGGATAGCCATGTCCATTTGCAAGCAGGCATACCCTCACCTCACACCTTCATCTCTCATCCGTGAGCCACAGTCGATAGATACCATGTCATGTCTGGTTTTGTGGTGTCTGCCTGGCCAAGGACCGCCCATGCACACAAGCCTGGCTGGAGGGCCTGGATGCCGCCCGCTCTTCTGGTGTCAAGCTTTGAACATCACTGTGCTGACCCTACCTCACATTTGCCAAGACTCGGCATCACAGCGTGCCTTGCTGCCCCGCCTGCGTCACGGCCTCGCGCAGAGCGGCCAGGGCCACTCCAGGAGAGGGCTTCTCAACTCCCGTACACATCCAGGTGGCCTCGGAGGTGACATGCCTAGCTTTAGAAAGCAGCCCCAAGATGCGCATGACCTGCAGTGGATTCCATCGGCGACACCGAGTGAGAATCTCCAAGAGGGAAAGGGTTAGAGGAGCGGAGACAGACCCAGCTCTGAAGAACTGGCCCTTCACTATGAGAGGACCTGACTAGTGGTGTGGTGAGGACAAGTCACGCGACCTTTCTCAGCTCTGCTGTGTGTCCTCGAAGCTCTGACTCAGAGAGCATTCGATTCAATATTTAAAGTTATGAGAGGAAGTGGCGCTGTGGCTCAAGTGGCAAAGTGCTAGCCTTGAGCTGAAGAGCTCAGAGACAGTGCTCAGGCCAAGAGTTCAAGCCCATGACTGACAAAAAAAAAAATTCTATGAGATTGTCAATAGATTCTAAACGTTGGTTGGACAAAGCCTCTTGAGAGAATTGCGCTTTCTTAACATTTGAATCATGCATGCTATAAAGATGCTGAGGACTTCAGAAGCATTAAAATAAGTTATTTTCCCTGGTGTTGCGATGTCCTTTTCTTGGTTATACAAGACACCCTGGCTGCCAGGTAGGTCCCTACTCTTTATCCTTAAAGAAAGTTTCCTGTGTAGCAACCAGGGAGCAAGCCACTCAGGAACATTGCATCTGACCCACCACCCAGGCAAACGGGCAAGTCCCAAGCAGGCAGTGCCAATCATCAGGTCACATGTTGAATAAGGTTCTTCAAGTGAGAGATTACATACCTTACAGCACACAAACTTCGTAGAGGAGTCTATAGAGGCACATACCAGGATGTACTAATACAGTTGCAGATAGACTGAGAACAAACTAAACATAAGAGAACTTAGGGAGCTGGGAATGTGGCCTAGGGGCAAGAGTGTTTACCTTGTATACATGAAGCCCTGGGTTCCGTTCCTCAGCACCACGTATATTTTCTTTCTAATTAATTTCACTTCAAGCCAGGAATACTGGTTTTACACATTCTGCCCCATCTCACCTCATCTGGTTTCCAAAGCAGTAGGTGAAGCTGTATGAAGTTCGTGGTGGCACAGACAGATTCCACAATGACACTTCACCACTTTGCAGTCTAGCACTGGAGCGTCTTGCTGGACATTGAGTGGTGAGAAGACATTGTACCTTCCCTCCTTTATACTGCATATTTTAAATGTCCTATGAAAATGATTTATTTTTTTCCATAGTCCTGGAGATTGAATGAACCAAGTCCCTCATTTATGCTAGACAAATGCTCCACCACTGAGCTTCACTCCCATCCCTCACAATTTTATACTCGGAAGGAAAGTTTTCTAAAAGTTAAAACTCCAGTAGATGAATCCCAACATGATGCTGAAAGCGGCCAGACACGCATACTGTATTAGGAATTTCTAATAACTGCTCATTAGAAAAAGCAAGATGGTATGACGTGTTGATTTGAAAGTTCTAGGAAAGGCAAAGCCGTAGAGACGGGGCAGCCTGGAGAAGGCTCTGGAGTGGCCCTGCGCACCCACTCACTACCAGGCCCTCTCAGTTTTTCACACGTACTGCACTGCTCTGCCCACAGGGGGGCGGGCTCCACCAGATCACAGAGCCAAGGCTTTAGTGCTCCCAGCTTGCTCTGGATGGGGCCCCATGCCAACGCCCTCCTCTGCTGAGAGCCAGGGCTGTCCAGACACCTCCCACGTGGTGAGCTCAGAGCCTTTCTCATTGGTGCCTGCCAAAGCAGGAAAGACGCATCTGGCCATTTGGAGGGTGCCAGACAGTGTGATACAATGACCGGTGTCCGCTTGACAGACTGGGGGTGGCTGGGAAGGACAAAGGCAGCTAAAAAGATGGTGGAGAAGTTCAAGGCTGCCATGCTGCTGGGGGGCGTGGGTGATGCTCTTGGCTACGGAAATGTCCGCAGGGAGAACAGTTCTTTTGGCTCCATCCAAGAGGAGCTGCAGAAGATTGGGGGACTCGACCACCTTGTGCTCTCACCTGAAAAGTGGCCAGTGAGCGACAACACCGTCATGCACATGGCAACAGCCGAGGCCCTCACGACAGGTAGGGTCCACAGAGCGCTCCGCTTAGTGTGTTGTGGTGGAGGGAATGGCGTGTGGCTGCCCCTATTCTCAGTAGCACAAGAGCCCTGAAGGCGATGCGTCCAAGAGCCGTGTCATCTGATGCCACTGCTAAAAGTGGCCATTTAATAGGCGCCTGTGTCTCAGTACATCATACAGGCAGCAGGTCGTGTTTCTCCTGTGAGCTTAGGATTCAGCTTCTAAACAGCAGCCGCTTGTTGCGTGTCAGCTAAACCCCGAGCCCAGTTCCTGCTAGTGTATCCCAGGCAAACTTTGTGCATTTGGAGCTGTGGTAGTGAGAGCAAGGGGAAAACAGCCATGTACTGCAAGAGGATGAGGCTTCTTTTTTTTTTTTTGGCCAGTCCTGGGCCTTGAACTCAGGGCCTGAGCACTGTCCCTGGCTTCTTTTTGCTCAAGGCTAGCACTCTGCCACTTGAGCCACAGCGCCGCTTCTGGCCGTTTTCTATGTATGTGGTGCTGGGGAATCGAACCCAGGGCTTCATGTATACGAGGCAAGCGCTCTTGCCACTAGGCCATATTCCCGGTTGAGGCTTCTTGTTGAGTTGATCTCGGAAGAATATTTTATACTTTTTAAGATAAACAGATATTCAAGCCAGCTTGAAACTATACAATGAAAATTTCCATTACAATTGGGACCTTAACTTCCCGTTAGGGTCATGTGTGGGGATTGAGTCTGGTTTCCAAAGAATTAAGGTTGAGTGAGGTGCCAGTTGACTCGTGCCTGTAATTCTAGCTGAGATCTGAGGATCGTGATTCAAAGCCGAGCCGGGCAGGAAAGTCCGTGAGACTCTTACTGCCAAGTGGCCACCAGAAAAGCCGAAAGCGGAGCTACGGTTCAGGTGCTGGTGTGCCAGTCTTTAGCAAAAAAGCTTAGAGACTGAGTTCAAGCCCAGGTACTGGCACACACGCGCATGTGCGCGCTCACACACTGTACAGAGTTGAGATATCTGTCAAATGACTCAGCATGTCCTTTTACATAAATGTATCCAAGAAAATGCTGCAAAATGCATTGGATATAGGGAAAGCCTATTTACTAAGTAGATTCGTTTTAGTATGACCAAAGTTGTATATGAATTTCAGAGAAACAGATACACATTATGTACACAGCTTTCCTTTACGTGCTGTGCTCTTTCAGATCCTGTAGATGTTTTTAGTCTGTCATTGCAAGTGAAGGCTGGAGGACAGCTATTCAAGCCGATGAATTTCACTTATGCATTCATCATTGCATTTGTCTTCCGTGTGCGTGCTCAGTTTAGTGCTGCAGTCATTGTACAGGAATGCCATCAATGCCACGTCCCCAAGTGGCTAGCAAGCTGAAGCATGTTGATTAGATAAGGTGTCACCGCGTGTGGAAAATGGGGAAGCACCTTTCTGACTCTGAGGAAATCCAAGTATTTCCTGATTCTGCCATCATGGGATAAGAATGTCATCAACTGGTTCTTTAGCAAACACAGATAAGATGTGTCTGGTGGCGAGGCGTCTTTATGCCACATGGTTAGGAGATCCAAATAGTCACCCCTTCTGCAGACAGGCTCCTTTACGATCAGCAATTGTAAAACAAAATTCCAGCAGCCCAGAATGGTAATACGTTCCCCCACCCTTGGTAGCAGCCTGCCAGAGACATGGCCTTTGAGATAAAGCTGCAGCTTGTTACGGCTACAAGCAGGTGATACCTACTCCTGAAGTAAGCCTCCTTCTTTGGTGCCCGTGTACATCAGTACACAGCCACGCCAAGGGCCTTGCTTGTGCTCTTCTGCAGCGCGCCATGAGGTGTCAGGAGCCGGGCCTGACCCCGTGTGTGACTCTGTGGCTGTGCTGGAGAGTCCCGGCACAGGTGGGCGATGGCGTCAGATCGACAGGACATAGCCTACTCAAAGCGAAGTTGGTTTACTTAGTAGGTTTGGAACCCGTGACGGGGAAACTGCTGGCGATGCCAGTCAGAGTGTGAGCGAGTCACTGTGTTGTGCCCTGTCGACACAATTATTTTCCTTCCACGGTTGGAACTCATTGCAGGAGATCTCGCAGCCATGTTAGGGGGTGCACAGCGCACGGTCTTGCGGCCGCACCACGGGCTGTGTTCTCACGCCCCTGAGGGGTGGCCTTAGTTGCTTGCCACTCTGCAGTTGAGGTGGAGTCACGTGCCCAAAGCCACACAGCCACGTGGGTGACAGCACAGGTGGGAGCCAAACAGTCTGACCCCAGACTCTTCCTGCGGTTTCCTGACGTCTTCACGTCACAGTGGCCATATAAATATTTTAACAATGGCGGCGCACAGTGGCTCTTTGCCTGTTCTCCCAAGACAGGCAGCATTGGGCAGGCCACGTGTAGCCCATTTAAGCAAGCACCCTTTGAGCCCTGGCCACATGGTCTGTGACAGTGCATAGTGCAGTCAGGGAAAGCCACATAGCGCCCAGGACTCGAGGCCAGAAACCAACAGGACACAGCTGTGGCTGACGGCCGACGAGACATGCTCCTAGTCCTTCCTGCTTTACTTATGTTTCGGGTAGGGCCTCACAGTTTGCCAGAATGGTCCTCAGATTATGATCCTCCTACCCGTGGTCTTCTGTGTAGCTGAATGACAGTTCCACGTCCAGTTTATTAGTTAACATAGTCTCACTAACTTTTTGCCCAACTGGCCTTGATCCTCAAGCTCCACCTCCGTCTCTACCTTCCACGATGCTATGGTTACAGCCATGAGCCACGTTGCTTAGCTTGCCTTTCCTTTATGTCAGTATTAGCTGGGAACCACTGGAAAGTTTTCTAAACAGATTTATCTTTCCAATGCAAGATGTATCTTTCCAATGCAAAATGAGACTGGCAGCTGTACCACATAGCGGAACAGCCCGCGAAGTAGAAGGCTTGAAAACCTTTTCAATTTTCTAGTTACATTCTAACTAGTTCCTAGTTTACATTCTAACCTGGAAACAGTAGGTTCTTTGCTTCCATTTTGTTTTGATGAAAAAATTTCCGGTTATCAGTCAAATATGAGATTTCATAGTACCTAACCCCAGGATAAAAATTTTAGAGGAATCAGAAAGTAAGTGCCCATCTGGTTGGCCATGTTGCAGGCGAGCGACTGCCAGGCTGTAGGACTCCCAGAAGCCTGGCCAGACCCAAGGTCCCACCCACAGCAGGGTCGTGTGCGCGCACAGGCTCATTTTGTTCCTGCGGTGGTATCCGTGGCACTCTCCTAGGGTGTGCGACACTCGCTCCTGAGCAAGGCCCTGCCTGCCCCTTCCTCCCCTACTCGCGCTCAGCGAGGTATACAGCAGTCTGAGGACGAGGCCCCGTGCTCTGCAAGCTGGCTGGGGAAGAAGCCTTTCTCCATCGTTCACCGCCGGGGCGAGGGCTTTGGCCCTGAAGTGCTGAAGTGCTTCCCCTGACCTTCCTCTCAGGGTTGTGCGTAGGGGAGCATGGGACCCGAGCCAGGCATTGGCCCAGTCACAGTATGATCTCTGAATTTTCCTGTCCTACTCATCTGACGCAACTGGCCCTCTGCCCTGCCCTGATCATCTCCCACCCTCCTCGAGCCGCTCCAAAAATAAGGCACCATTGCCAAGGAGAAGAGGGGCAGTGGCATCTCCCCTGGTAGTCTCCAATCCATGAGGACAGCTTTTGCACATGTGTTGGTGCCTGTGAAAAAGAGTGCAGTAAGGCAGCCCCTCGCCACCCTCCCCAGACACAGGGATTCTCGTGCTGGGGCGCATGACCTGCATTCTCCAAGCAATAGTCAGTCTAGTTTAATGACCAGAAGACTCTGACTTTGTGCAAAACCTCTCCACTCTGCCACAGACAGGACTCCATGTGACTGAGCCTCATCTGGAACAAAATGGCAAATTTTGTGGTGGAGAGTTTGTATTTGGCCCTCTAAGATGCTCTTGGTCCAGACTCAGTGCCGCCCTGGGGCAGGTGTCAGATATGGGCTGGCTCTTTATGCCCTCTTTGCTCCATGATCCCGTACTTGTCCCCAGTCATGGCTTGACAATGGTGGCCTTGGACTGCGTGGGTTTCCTGTGGGAGCAGACGAGCTGGCGCCAGGCCAGAATCAGCCTCTGTTGCAGTAACTGTGTCTGCTCTGTGAGCCCGGAAACAGATGAATTTTTGGCTCCATTTATTCTCACATGGAGAATGAGGTTGGCAGGCTTTCTCTAGAATCGGGTAAGGTGAGCATAGGTAGATATAACAAACAAACGTCTGTGAGGTATGGGGTTGGAAGGAGACCTGCAGCAAACTGTGCATGAAATGCCCCCAGGCAGCAGGTGTGAGACGAGCCCACTTCCTCCACGCCCACACCTCGTCCGTCACTGTCGGTGCTCACGTCTGCTCCCACCCTTCCTTCCCAGACTACTGGTGCCTGGACGACCTGTACCGTGAGATGGTGAAGCGCTACGTGGAGACGGTGGAGAAGCTTCCAGAATATCGGCCAGACCCAGCTACTGTGGAGGGCTGCTCTCAGCTGAAGCCAGATAACTACCTCCTGGCCTGGCACACGCCCTTCAGTGAAAAGGGTCAGGGAGCTCCACTCCATCTTTCCTACAGAACTATTACTAACGACCCCACAGGTTGCCTGCCTGTCCTGCTACTCACCGCGGCCCCGAGGATGCCTGGACGAGTGTCCCGATGGCCAGGCCTTCCCGTGTATGCAGGGGATGTTTGAAGGACTCTGTCCACGGCTGCCCACGTTGGGGGGGGGGCGGTTAAGAAGGACTGTCCTTGTGACGCCACGCAGGGCTTCCTCGGTTATGATCTGCCATTCGTTTCTGTTTCCCCTGAGGACTAATTTCCACTGTAGTCCCCTAACGTCTGCATGTTGGTTAGGATTTGTGCCTTCTGTCTGCCCATCTCCACGAGGCTGCTTTTGTGTTCGTGGGGGAGGCACGCAGGCGTCCACAGCCTCTGCCGCTTAGGAGCCTTCCGTCCCAGCCCTGCGTCCCGGGGCCTTCTCTAAAGGTGAGGCCCACCTGCCTCTACCCGCCAGGGAGAACATAAGCTCCGCCCATACGTGGAACTCTTGGCAGCTCTCAGCCCCCCTGCTGTATGACCCCCCTCCCAGTGCTCTGTCAGGACACTGGGAACCTGGGACGGAGATGCCTCCGCCTGGGAGAAAGCCCAAGGCAAGGGCACTCTGAGAAAGTAGCAGGACACAGGTAGGAGAGCGGCTCTGGCAGCCCCAGCTCGGCCAACGGGGACGTGCGAACAAGCGCAGGCTTCCCGCCACCAGGAGGCGATGTTTGAGCATGTGTGGACTGGCTGCCAGTTGGAGGGCCGTCGGGGCCATTGCCTCTTCCTAAGGAAGAAGCACAAAACGCTTCCTGTGGGACAGGATAATGATGGCGCGACAGCCTCTTAAGAGGGAACTATGGCGTTATCTGTCAGATCATTTAACTTACATGCCCCTTCTCTGGCAATTATAGAGGTAGTAAGTCCTATGATGAGGCCGTCCTAAAGCAAGTGAACAGAGGTGTGTGCGTCGTGTGTATTTGAAAACACCGCGATTGTCTTCTCGGTAGAACTTGGAAGTTGATTTGGTGCACCATTTACTGGCATACTATAAAACTATTTTAAAAAATTAAATAGGTTGGGCTGGGAATATGGCCTAGTGGCAAGAGTGCTTGCCTCCTACACATGAAGCTCTCGGTTCAATTCCCCAGCACCACATATATGGAAAATGGCCAGAAGGGGCGCTGTGGCTCAGGTGGCAGAGTGCTAGCCTTGAGCGGGAAGAAGCCAGGGATGGTGCTCAGGCCCTGAGTCCAAGGCCCAGGACTGGCAAAAAAAAATTAAATAGGTTTATATGTTGAGACATGGAAAGCCCTTTACTGTGTTATGGTAAACTGTTGTTCCCCAAACGATTGTATAATCCAAGATGCCAACCTGTGCACCTGGCTCCATGCCAGCTGTGTCTTTAGAAGCAGTGTGCATGATGAGAGAGTTCGTGAGGTCATGGTTACGTGGCTCTTTGGTTCCCAGGTCTTGAGTAAAGCAGAGCACCATGGCAGGGAGAGTTGGCTAGAGCAAGCTGCTCTTTTATTTCATGGTGGCCAGGAAGCAGAGAAAGGCAGAGAGGGGGACTGGGCTGTGGACAAAATATGTCCTTTGAGAACACATCCCAGGAACGTATTTCCTCTACGTAGGCCCTACCTCCTACCACATCCACACTCCCCAATCGCCCCTCAAGCTGCGAGTCCACCAATGGGTCAATTCACCAATGAGGCCAGCCCCATGATCCACTCTCTTCCACAACATTCTCCCGTCCCCCTGAACACTGCCACCAGGCTCCGATACGTGAGGGGGGACATCTCAAATCTAAACTGTAACCGCATATAGTTTAGAACCAGATCGCACGGTTTCTCATTCGAATCGTGACCCTGCTTTAGCACCGTGAATGGCTCACTGACTTGTTTCTTTTAAAGTAGATTGGTAACCACCTCTGCCCACAAAAGCAGGGTGTTGCGGGTCCTGGGACTTTCTGACATGCTGGACAATTGTGCCAATGACTTCTACCTTTTCCCTCTTTGCTGACAGTGACGTGGCCCCTTATATTTTGCTATCTCAGTGTCAGAAACCCTAGAACTGACTGACTTTGAGTATTGTGTTGCACTTACATCTTCATTTAAGTTTGCTGTCACTTTCGCAGTGTTACTCCAGTTACTGCCTTAAGTATTTGCTCACCCAGCAGGTGTCAGCCTGGATGTAGAGGACAGTTCCTGATCAACGAGTTTCTTAGTTACTCCAGTTTCCTACTGCAAGTATTTTCCTAATTTTTTTTTTTACCTGAATGGCTTCTATTGTATAATTTTAAATTTTTGGAGCTTTTCATTTTTAAAACTCAAACATGAAGAGATCAATCCAGTGATCTAGCCCAGGCTTAGTGACACATGCTACCCTCGGTCACTGAGCCAACTGCTTATGCCAAGTCCTGTGCCAGGGGAAACCTGGAGTTTCTCCCTGTCCTCCGGATGCTCAGTGCCCACATGGGTCCTCCTCCTCCCGGCTCTCAAACCCTGCTCTGCCTCCCCCCAGAGCACCGACAGCAGCCTGTAATGGTCCCCATGTGTAATGTTAGGGAATAAGAACTCTCTTTATTCATATTTTTTGGCATCACCTTTTTTGACTTAATGTTTTCCTCATATAGTCTGACCCTCTTTTCTAGAGAGTTGTCTTCATTTTCTTGGTGGGTTGTTGTTTTTTTCCATTCGAAAATATTTCCTCAGGGCTGAGACTGTATCTCAGTGGCAGAGCAATTGCTTGCCTAATATGAATAAAGCCCTGGGTTCAATCTTGAGCACTGCAAAAACAAAACAACCACAAAATGGCCACTGGTCCATGACACTAGATGGATTACAATCATAGCACACATCAGTTGGTTGCTCCCACAAAAATTCTCCAAAACAAGTGTCATCATGTTCCTTGCCTTACGTATTCTGACTTTTTTCTTTGCCAGTCCTGGGGCATGAACTCGGCCTGGGCACCCTGAGCTGGTATCTACCACGTGAGCCACAGCTCCACTTTTCGCCTGGACTTTCTTGTCCAGATGGCTCCGAACCAACTCCTCATCTTCCCGAGTAGCGGGGGTTATAGCGGATTGCTGGAGGTGAGGTGATTGGAGTCCACTTTCAAGCGTTCGTCTTCCACGTAGGTTCCGGGTTTGGCGCGGCCACGAAAGCGATGTGCATTGGCATGAGGTACTGGAAGCCCGAGCGGCTGCAGACCCTCGTTGAAGTCAGCATTGAGTGTGGCAGGATGACCCACAACCATCCCACAGGTAAACCGGTCTGGGACGGGGCGGCTCCTCCACCCCCTCCACCCCCCCCCCCACCCCACGCACGGCACCGCCACAGCTCCTTAAAGAGCAGAGGCGGTGGCGGTGGCCACACTGAGGCGGTGACCGCGCTGTGCTGTGCTCACTGCCGCGGCTGCTGTGTGTCTCTGGCTCCTGGCACAGGACTAGGACTCCCGGGCAATCGCATCTACCTTGGGATTTGCTCACGCGTTACCTTCCGCTTTGCTTAATGCCTTTCTGACTTCCTCCTGACGGTAAACTTGGCGTTACGTGTGGTGTGACGCGGAATAAACTGTGCAAGGGGAAGCGTTTTCCTGGGTGGGAGTACTGTTCGTGTCAGAAACGGCGGTGAAGCTGGACCCGGGGTCACCCGGGAGGAGGCTGGCCCCTGACACCGTCTGGTGGACTGCGGAGAGTCCACCCTCGCCTCACCTCCTCCCGGGTTACAGGCGGTGGTGACGGCGGCTGCCACACCCGGCATGGCCCCCCGCGTGGCCCCCGCGTACGGGCTGCCGCAGGTCTGCTGCCACACCGCCTAGGAGAGCACCTGGACACGCACAGGGTGGGCCACGCCCAGCGCTGGTCCCAGAGACTGAGGCGGGGATGTAGGAAGACCATGAGGAGGTGGCTCTGTCAGCTCAGTTCTAAAAAGGAAAAACCACCCCAAAACCCCGCCAGCGGTACTCAGCCGGCATGCCGGGCAAGGCCAGCAGCCCCGCTGCCAGCGCCCCCCCCCCGCCCCCCCTCCACGCCCCCGCCCCCCCGGCCTTCAGGGCCGCTCTCTCTTGCTTTCCGGTGTCTGTTCTGATTAATGCTCACTCGACGGGCAGAAAGAGCCCCTGGGCCCTGCTAGGAAGCTTCTGCGCGCCAGTGAGAACCCCAGCGAGCAGCGGGGTGTGCGGAGAGGGAGGGCGTCCTGCCCAGCGTGCGGGCTCCCTCCCGCCCCGCCCGCCCTCCCCCTCCCCCCGCCGCCGCCGGCCACTCGTCCCCAGCCTGGGAAGGAAGGCTCAGCCTCACACCCAGCGCGTGGACGAGTGGACGGGGTGCTGGCGGCGTGAGTGCTGGCGTGACGGCAAGCAGCCAGGGCTGAAGTCCTGCCCACTTCCTCCTGACTCAACCACACGGAAACTCAAAACTCACCCCTGAGGGTGCAGAGCACTTGGAGTGCACGGAAGGCACGCAGGAATCTGGGTGACGAGTTTGTATTCCTAAAGCATTTTAAGATGCATTTCCTCCTCTTATTTGGAAAACACTAGCTCATATGCTTAATAGCTGAATGGTCCATACATCCTAGGATGAGGACCAAAATGTTGTAAGGGCTTGGTTTTATGTCGTTTCTTTAATCACCGTTGATAGCAGGTATTGCGTCTTTTGCTGTTCAATTCACTGATTCATACTTGTCCCCTCTGAGGCGCTGGGCAAGCACTCTGCCGGTCAGCCGTGTCCCTAGCCCAAGTATCGCAATTCTGGCGACAGCAAATACTTTCCCGCGCGTGTCGGCTGGGAGGCCCGTGAAGGGGGCCAGGGGCGCCTGTGGTCGTGACAAGTGGAGCCCCAGGTTGCAAATGCGGGTTTGCCAGCCCTGGCGCTTCCCCTTGTCCTGAGGTGGCGCCCGGCGGAGCCCTAGAAGGGAGCCGTGAGCCACTGTTGGCGTCGGTTCTGTGACGAGCCACTTTGAGGGCCCCTTCCCTGGGGCCTGGCCCGGGCTGGACCGCGCCCTGCCTGGCATCACGGCTCCCCGCGGCAGCCCTGGGCGGGCGGGCCTGGCCCTCCGGGGTCCAGGGAGCAGCTGGGTGTGTCCCGATCGGGGGCTGATAAAGACCAGGCGACCGCGCGGTCTCTCTTGCTGCCTCCTAGGGTTCCTGGGTTCTCTGTGCACCGCTCTGTTCGCCTCCTACGCAGCCCAAGGAAAGCCGCTGGTGCGGTGGGGCCGAGACATGCTGCGCGCGGTCCCGCTGGCCGAGGAGTACTGTAAGAAGACCATCCGCCACATGGCAGGTGAGCCCGGCTTCCTCCTCGGCTCCCCCGGGTCCTGCACGGGACGGAGGCCGTCCTCAGCTCACACCCAAGCCCTGGCCTGGGCCCTGAGCTCCCGGGGCCACGGAGGCCCAGAGCTCGGCGCCCGCAGAGGGTATGCACCCCAGAGTTTCCATCTGCCGCAGTTAACCCAAAGCTGGCCACGCGGTGGACATGAGGGACATGCTAGTGGCCCGTCACTCAGAAGCCCCTGGGGCTGCTGCCACTGACTACAGTGATCTGGGCAAAGGAGGTTCCGAGTGTGCCCACAGCCGGGCCCTGCTCGGGATGCTGCAAGCTGGGTTGCACTTGGGATGGGGGACAGGACTAGACACCACCCCAGATGCTCCGTCGCGAAGTCCCCTGGGGGATCTGATCACTACTCGTTGCTCCCGGAGGGACTCGTGGGCTATCCCGGCAGCGCGGGCAGCTCTGTGGCGGCGGCACTTACTCCGCAGTAAGTCATTCGGGTGTTCTGGGGAAGGAGGGGACTGAGGCCACGTCAGAAGAGCTGCTGCTCCTCCAAGACCCTGGGAGGCCGCTTTACTGAGACAGAGCCAAGAGCCCCAAGGGTCGCCTCCACAGTGCCGGGTGTGGGATGGGGTTCTAAAACTCCTGAAGGACTCTGGAGCTCTGTATCAAGGACGTACACACCCGCATCCACACAGGACTGGACACTTGCCTCACTTCCCTGAGCCGCCGGCCGCCCTCACGCAGCCTGGCCCCCCAGTGACCCCAGTGGCGGGATGTAGGAGGGGGCGCCCAGTTTTGCTCCTTTCTGTCTCCCTGGCGCTCACAGTGGCTGTTTTCAGCGTTCTGCCGCGTGGCCCGGCGCTGCGTGTCTGTAATCCCACCTACTCAGGGAGAGGAGGAGGTAGGGGGAGGGCGGTTAAGGCTGGCCTAGACAGGGTATGTTCCCATGTGAAAACCGAAAAAGTAGAAGAGCTGGGGTGTGGCTGGAGTGATAGGGCGCTTGCTAGGCAAGCGTGAGGCCCTGAGCTCAAACCCCAGAACCTCAAAAATAAAGAACACACACGTGCCCCTGTGTGCGACACGCACACACACACTCACCCTCACACAACCTTCCCCACCGACAAAAAGCAATGTCCTCTGAAGGGCAGCCGTGTGCTGTGGGCATGAGCAGGAGGGCAGCACTCACCCCAGATGGTCTGGGGATCTGAGAAGGTGCACAGGGCAGGCGAAACGCCAGGAAACGACTTTACAACTGTGTCCATTGACTTTACGTTCTCTTAACCCTATGTGGTGTGAGTTCCTTTAACCCAGAAATCTTGAAGAGACCCTAAAAATCCAGAGCGAAGGTGATCTCTGGACGTCCCTGGGCGTGGCCTGGGGCCTCGGGCTGCTCCCCCCGGCGCGGCGTCTGGACAGCGGTGTCCGGAGCTGGCCTGGTCCCTGTCTGGAAGGCGGGCCGGGCAGGCACCTGCCCAGTGCGGGCTGCATCACCAGCAGGCCACAGCCTCTCCCAGGCCTCCGGGTTTCACTGAGAGCCTCAAGTGGGAAGCTCTTCAGCGCTTGTTGCGGAGACAAACTGGCTCAGAAGCAGGAGGAAGCGGACGTTTCCTCTAGGCTGCCTTCCGCCTTCTCCTCTGCAGCCTCACCCCCCCCATCTGCCGGTGTCCTCAGCTCTCCAGCCGGAGGTGGGCAGTCGAGCTGTGTCTTTGTCTCCATGTGTCCATCTGGCCTTCCCAGCTCCTGCGTACCTGTGCCGGTACCGGGAGGAGGGGACAGCCTGCCTGCCGCCACTCTGAGGGGCGGGAGGTCGGTGGCCCCTGCAAGGCCAGGACCCTCCTCACCAAACTGAGCGGTCGGGGCCGTCATTAGGAAGAACGAAACTGTCTCTTTCCCAGCGACACAGAAACAATCATGAAAATGCAGTATTATTGCGCATGCGCATGTGCACGTGTGTGCGTGTGTGAGTGCGTGTGTGCCTGCATGCACACACTGGTATCGGGGCTTGCATGTGGGACCTGGGCACTGTTCCTTAGCTTTTTTAAAATATAATTTTATTATTATTATCAAGTTGTCGTACAGAGGGGTTACAGTTTCACCACTGAGGTCACGAGTACGTATCTCTTCTGGACGATGTCGCCCCTTCCGTCCCCACCCATCCCTATCCGAAGTTGCACAGGTTTCCACATGGTGTATACTGAATACTGTGATCGTATTTGGTCATTCTTTCTCCCTCTCTTTCTAACACCTGCCCCCTCTTTGCCCCTCTGAAAAAGCAGGCCAGTTTTTTAACAGCCCATACCCCTTAGTCATCGCCCTTCCCCCCGCCCCTCGAGGGCGGTGCTCCACTACTTGAACGGCAGCCCCACTCTGACCTCTTGCTGGTTCATTGGATGTAAGGGTCTCACAGATGTTCCTGCTCAGGCTGGCTTAGAACCAGGATCCTGAAGATCCCAGCCTCCCGAGTAACTAGGATTGCAGGTGTGAGCCACGGGCACTGAAGTGCCAGACTTTGAAGTCAGGCCCCACTTTACCACATGAAACCCACCTTACCACGTGAACCCCACTGAGATAAGCAGGCCCTGTGAGCAGACCCAGGACAAGCCCATTAGGGCCCAGTCGGTCTAGAACTCTAACCGCTGGGAATGCTTAACTCTGACCACCCCTAGAATGCCTCAAACCCTGAGCCAATCAGATTTGTACCTGTGTCCTAATCTTGCTTCCTTGAACACCTGATGGCTGTAACTTTGTTTTTTGCCTTTATAAGCCCTGTGTAATCGCAGCTCGGGGCTTCCTCCTAACCTCTGCTGTGTCTGTGTCGGTGGGTAGGACGAGGCCCGAGTTGCAGCTCGCTTGAATAAAGCCTTGCCTTGCTATTGCATTTCGGAACATCTGAGTCTCGGTGGTCTTCTTGGTGGTGGTCTCGCGACTTGGCACAACAGCACCTGGCTCCATTTGTTTGTGTTTTGTGATGCTGAGGATTGAACTCGGGACCTCATGCCACCAGGCAAACTCTTGATCACTGAGCCACGTCCTCATTCCTAAATAATGCAATTGTTGGTTTGCGGGGAGGCCCTTAAGCTATTGCAATCACCGCTTGGCTTTGGAATGCCGTCCAGCCACGCTAGCGCTGCTGTTCTGCACTGTCTCCTTTCTCCCTGTCATTTAAAGCAGCCGCACAGCGTCCCCAGGGTTCGGGTGGCCCATCTGCTCCCGCCTCTGCTGGGCCCCTCAGCCCGCTTCTCCTGTGCTTGTGTTTAGAGTACCAGGAGCACTGGTTTTACTTTGAAGCTAAATGGCAGTTTTATTTGGAGGAGAGAAAAATCAGTGAGGACGAGGAACACCAGGCCACCTTTCCTGAGAACTACGACGCAGAGGAGAGAGAGAAGGTGAGCCCCGCCCGGGCTGGCCCCGGCCCCGCCTGCGCGGCACGGAGCGCGGCACGGAGCGCGGCACAGAGCACGGCACGGAGCGCGGCACGGAGCGCGGCACGGAGCGCGGCACGGAGCGCGGCACGGAGCGCGGCACGGAGCGCGGCCTGTGTGCAGAGCGGGCGGCAGGGCCCGGCCTGCAGGGAGGGGGGAACCACACTGACCCCCGGCTCTCCTCAGACCTACAAGAAGTGGAGCTCGGAAGGCCGAGGCGGACGGCGAGGCCACGATGCCCCCATGATTGCCTATGACGCCCTCCTCGCCGCCGGGAGCAGCTGGGCTGAGCTGTGCCGCAGGGCCATGTTCCACAGAGGTGAGGGTCCCCGTCACGGGGAGGGGGGGGGATGCTTCTACACACACGCTCATACACACGGGCACGGCGGGCTGGTATGTGCACATGTGTATGCGTGCGTGCCTAGCATGAGCCACGGTGCTTGTGCACACGTGGGTTTGTGCGCGTGCACATGAATGTGGATATGAGCATTGTGTGCCCATGTGTGCACACACACTTGGATATGAGTAATAGGAAATGTTGCCAGGAGTCAGAGGCAGCGTGGGAATGGAGGCTGCAGGCAGGGGTCCTGTGGGAGGGAGCCCTGCGGGGGGGTGGGGCGGGGGAGGTGAGCCCTGCGGGGGGGGGGGGCAGGGGAGGTGAGCCCTGCGGGGGGGGGGGGGGAGGTGAGCCCTGCGGGGGGGGGGGGGGAGGTGAGGCCTGCGGGGGAAGCCATGGGTGTTGGGGCCGTAGATGGGGGAAGGAACCTGGGGTGGGGGGGACCCATGGCCGTTCCGAGGTTTCCAGCTACTGCGAGTCCTAGAGGTAGCCATGCTTTTCGTGTTAGTATAGTGAAACACACTGGGTGTCCTCATTGTGTCCTCAGACAGATTTCAGAGACGGTGAGTCTGTGGGAAGTACGCGCGTGACCGTGACCGGAGCAAGCCCCTGGGCTCTGAGAGGCGGGGCCGGGCGTGGGCTGCCCGGAGGAGGGGCTGGGGGAGGGAGGTGGACCGAGGGGGCCCCCTGGGACGCTGTGTTCTCCGTTCCAGGTGAGAGCGGAGCCACGGGGACCATCGCCGGCTGCCTGTTTGGCTTGCTGCACGGCCTGGACGCCGTTCCTCGGGGCTTGTACCAGCACCTGGAGCACCAGGGAAGACTGGAGGACCTGGGCTCGGCCCTGCACCGCCTGTCCACGCAGGAGAAGTAAAGCGTTTCCTCTTCCATTTCCCTTTCCAGAAGGCAGCTGTAGTGTCCACACGCGAGCTTGTAGCCTCCGGAGGGGAGGGTGTCCAGGGAGACGGAGTCATGCTGACCGCCCCCTCCCAAATTCAGAGTGCTATCTGCTATATAAAACACACTGTGTGTCCTACCAGAGTACTTTCCCTCGCCTCCACGGCAACCTCGTGCCTACTGACATTGCCTCGCGTTTGCCACACCCGTCCTTCCAGATACAGTGGCTGCCGGGGGTCTGGACGGGGGTGCATTTTATTCCGTCACAAAACCACGAGCAAGTGGCCTTTTCTGCCTCCTAGTAGATGTGTGCTTTGGCCGTTGGCCTGCCTGCTGTCCGGCCGGTCACAGGGGACAGGGCAGCTCACGAGCTGGGAGAGACGTTCCTGTCCCGTGGTGGAGACTCGTGCTGCTGGGTCCTTCGAGAGCCACCTCGACTCCGTGTTGAGCCTCACCGGGCCAGGCTTCAGTCACTCTAGACCTTAAACCCGTCTCTCAGATCAACCTCCCGAGACAATGGCAAGTGGCTGGTCTCCTGTTGCTGTGTTGCTATGTGGCACTTTGTGGGCCAGGTATATCCTCAGGTGGCACTTACTTTGTGGGCCAGGTGCGCCCCGTGTGGCACTTACTTCGTGGGCCAGGTGCGCCCCCGTGTGGCACTTCGTGGGCCAGGTGCGCCCCCGTGTGGCACTTCGTGGGCCAGGTGCGCCCCCGTGTGGCACTTTGTGGGCCAGGTGTGCCCCCGTGTGGCACTTTGTGGGCCAGGTGCGCCCCCGTGTGGCACTTCGTGGGCCAGGTGCGCCCCCGTGTGGACCAGGTGCGCCCCCGTGTGTTATGCCCATTCCGTCAGGAGGTTTAACCTTGGGGTACTGCTGTTATCCAACACAGTGGCAACCTATTACAACTTAATGCCATTTATTTATTAGATTGTGTGTTATCCAGTTCTCACCATTCCCCTTTTTAATCTGTTTATACTGTAAATTCATTACAGAAGCTCAGGAGCCTGCTCTCCCAAATCCTCTCTGGGCTCGGTACCTGTCACAGGTACTGAGGGGTAAGGAGGAGCAGTGACTGGGTATAGGCACCCGAAGAACCTCCCGAGAAACCCCTGACCACTTATTTATAGCTCAGTGCACTGGAGAAAGTCCAAGTCTCCAGCCTCCATCAGCCCAGTCGAACACACACCTCTTCACCATAGCTCGGTGGCCAGACTCTTTCTGCCAGCCACCGCCCCTGACCGCACACCCCTCGGTCAGTGGCAGCCTGGTGGCCAGGCACCCCTCTCCCCTCTGCCCTTCATAGCCCGTCACACACAGCTGTAGCCACCCACTTGGGTCACAGTGCAAGACCTTCAAGACTTTTGAGTATCGCAGCCCAGGTGACCTCTGGTTAGTCTTTAGCTAGATGCGTTTCCAGAAAAATACAGACACTCAGACTATCTGGTTGCGTAGTAGTTTCCACTGTTAACTACCTAGCTACAAAATAACAGTAATAGTAGTGAAATGTGTTATATGGCTTTATCGGACTGAGTCCCTGTCAGGACGAGTTGACAAGTTAGGGCTCATGGTCAATATTAAAACGGGTCCCACTCCTACGGTCCTAGCTACTCAGGGGGTTGGGATCACGGTTCAACGCCATCGAAGCCAGGGCAGACAAATCCTCAAGAGGCTTTTCTCCATGTAACTAGCAAAACGCCAGAAGTGGAGACGTGGCTCAAGTGGTAGAGTGCCAGCAGTAGACAAAAGAGCTGAGCAAGAGCATGTGCCCCGGCACACGCACGCACACGCGCACGCACACGCACACGCACGCACACAATCACTCACACTGAAACTGTGACTTGGGCCGCTCACAGCCACTGTTTCGGATTCCTGTTTGGCCCTTGGTCTTCTAGGTTTTTCGGAAAACCTTTTATCTCTTAAGTTTCCAGTGGTTCCCCCCCCCCCTTATTTCTAAGTCTAATATAAAATCTGTGTGTAAAACATCTGGAACGTCACCTTAAAGATCACTGTGGTCTCCCTGGTTCTAGAGCGTGGCTGGGTTGTGTAGCTCACGTGTGGCGCGCGCGGGGCCGGGACCCCCGGTTGTGTAGCTCACGTGTGGCGCGTGCGCACGCCCCCCCCCCCGCCCGCAGCCGCCCCGCCCCCGCGCCGGATGTGCACGTGGCGCTCAGGCAGGTGGCAGGACTGGCGCGAGGCGGACGGCGGCTGATCCTCGGAGGACGGCCAGACCGTGGTGCCTGCCCTGTGTCCAAGGCGGTGCGACGGCTTCCTGATCCACACCCCACGTGCGCACCCCACGATCAGTGTCCCGGCTGGGCACCCGGCCTGCCAACGTGACACCGGGGGAGGCTGCCCGATGGCAGCTCTGCGGAGTCCTCCTGAGCTCGGCGGATCTCCCAGGAGTCAGCAGGCAGAGGGGCTTCCCCCTGAGAAGGGGCTTGGGCAGCCCGGGCAAGGCCTCCGAGCGCCGGGCCGGGCCAGCAGGCCCGCCGCAGGGTCCGTGGTGAGGGCCCAGGAGAGGGCGGGGGGCTGGCAGGACTCCCCGTCTGCTGCTGTCTGTGAACGTCAATGGTGGCGGCCAGCCAGGCTGGGCGGCCTGCGCATCCCTTGTCTCGATGACCTTTGCTGCCAGCTAGTCACGATGCCTAAATCAGGAAGCCTGACGGTGGAGCCCGTGTTGACTCTGGCCTTGCAGCGGTGGCTTCGGTCCCCTCCTGGGCTAGCTCTGCAGCTCGTCTGTGCCTGAGGCACGGGAGGACAGGCCGTCGAGTCTGCCCGCTGCTAGGTGCAGGGAAGGCTCGCAGGCCTGTGTGTACCAAGGTGCACGTGTTCAGAGACGGCTCCCAGGCCCGGCTTCAGGATGGGCCGAGTGCTGAGGTCAGAGGGGCACGAGGCAAACGGGAGAGTCACAGGCAGCGGAGCCCCCCTCCCACTGATTTGGGGACTTGGAGGGTCCCCCACCATGGAGAACTCCACAGAGCTGTGGTATGGGGTTCTTTGAAATGGGCTGTGGGGAAAGGCTCCACGAAGAAAGGCATCGGGAGTAGGGTGTGGAGATTGACTAGGGGTCTCCCCAAGAAGGGCGGGGGGCTGTCCAAGGCAAGGAGGGAGACAGCTACAGGGGAGTGGGCAGGGGGTGGGAAGGGGGGGCCTGTGCGTCTGCCGCTGGCCTGCAGGAATGTGGGGTCGGCCAGGCGTCCACACACAATCTGCCGAGGCCTGCTTCCTCGCACGGCACGGCGTGGGCACGGAGTGCGGAGGAGGCAGGTGTGCGGCCTGCCTTCTAGTGCTGGGGGACAGACGGAAGTCACACTGAGGCCCCCGCACGGCCCCGGGCCGGGGCGGGCCGCAGACTCCAGTGAGGTGGAGCGATTGCCCCCCAGGCCCCACGGAAGGGCGGGCAAGGGTTCCAGGCGCTGGAGATGGCCAGGCAGCTGCCGTGGACCAGGAGCGGGGGGGGGGGGGGGGGGGGATTTCCAGAGGTGGAACCCCGGAAGGCAGGGAACAGAGCCCTGGGAGGAGAAGGAGCCTTGTTTGGGCGGGTGCGATGGTTAACCACGTGACTCCTTGAGTGCTGTGAAGGGTTCCTTTTCTTGTTCCGGTCACATACCCCCCGCGGCGGCCTTGCACACACCCCCTCCTGCTGCTGCAGAGTCATGGCTTTGGCCATGTGGCCGGGCCGGGCTCACCAGAAAAGAACGCGAGGCCCTGTTCTAATCCTTTAATCCCGCTCTATAAATCTTAGGAAAGCGGCTGAGACATTGTGAGCAAACACGTCTCTCGAGTGATCGCGGGCGCACGCGTTCTCGACGTTCCAGAGCTCCTGGGCGGGTAGAGGACGCACTGGTCTGACCCCTGAGCGCTTCCCGCCTGCTCGTCCTTGGTAACGGTGCTGGGCGGGCCGCTGGCATGTCTTGGTGACAGGGTGTCTTGATAACGGGTCACACCTTGTGGTGCGATGACACTGGCCAAGCTGGGCTTGGGCCACTGTGACTTCCTCACGCAGGAAGGACACAGGGCAAGTCCACCTACAGTCCTCCTCCCTACGCATCCACGGGGAAGCGGGCACCGGCCCCACGCAGGGCAGCCCGGGAGCCGCGGGGCCCGTGGCGTGAGGCGAGGCAGGGCAGGGAGATCACCGCCTGAGCGGGAGGACCGGGGCGAGCCATCCACGCGGACCTTCCCGCTCACTTCCCTTCCCCAGTGTCTCCCTGCTGAGGAAGGAGGTCGTGCGAGCTCAGTGCCGGCTCAGTTCCCCCCCCCCCCAGACTGTGGGGCTGGGAACAGTCGTGGATGAAGGAAGGCCCCGCCTTTACTCAGCTGGTCAGAATGTCCTCACGACGCGCCGTCAGCGCGGTTATTTCAGTCACCGTAATGACTCAACCCGAGAAGTCATCGGGGTGATTGAAATAGCCCAGCAGCCTCACAGGCAGTGTGACCATGAAGCTTCCCGGGGGATGCGGATTCCCGGGGCCACGGAGGTGGGCGGCTGAGGAGGAGAGACCCCGTCCCAAGCCCGACCCCGGAGGGCAGCCGAGGGCCGGCCCCCAGGGAGGTCAGGGGCCCTCAGATCACCCAGGGTGCGCCGCTCCCCCCGGAGCCCGCGCCTCGGGCTGCGGTCCCGGGCGGCCGGTGCCGGAGGGGGTCAGGCGGTGGGACGGCGAGAGCCGGGTGCTGCCTGCCCACGCAGCCCCGGGGCGGGGGGGGGGGGGGGAGCACGGGCGGCTGGGGGCCCGGACAGCCTGGGGGCCGCTCAGAGCTGGGTGCCCCGGTGAGGACAGACAGCGTCCCGATGTCGCAGGGCAACGCCGCGTCTGACGCAGAACCGCTGCCCGCGCGCGCTCGCGCGTCTTCCTGCCGCCGTCCTTTCCCGGTGCCGGGCTGACCGACGGCCGCCGTGGCTGCGGTGTGCTCAGGCCCCCGTTCTTTTTCAGGTTTACCTGTTATCATGCCGGCGATGTACAGAGCGGTTACAGCCCCACGAGGCCGTGGCTCTTGTCGGTGACGCTCACCGGCCCACCCATCTTGCAGGGCGCTGGGGCTTGGAGAGCCCTCCCTCCCTTGAGATGGGCGGGGGGGGGGGGCTGCACAGGGGGTGAAGGCCTCCCACCTCCCCGGGTCCCCCGGCGGTTGAGGAGTCACGCGCTCTGCGTGGGCCCGCCGAGGGGCAGGAAGGGACGGGGGAGCCTGCTCCGGGGCAGCCCAAACCACCTGCGACTGGGGTCCGGTGGGGTCCGGCAGGGGCCCGGCGGTCGTCACCTTGCCCCACCCCACGCCCGGGCCGGGTCTGTGACGGCTTTGCAGGAGGGCGTCTCGCGTCTTCACACTTCCTCCAGGCTGGTCACCGCGGGGCCGGTGTGTCGGTGGCCTGGCGGCTTCTGCTTTCCATTGAGCCGAGCTCTGTGCGGCAGCTCTCCGCAGTGCAGACGAGCCCTCACCCGGAGCCCGGCTGCTCCCGGCGTTGGTCCCTTCTGCTGAGGTTTGCCTTCGAGGTCTCGGGCTTGCTGGGCAGATGCTCTGCTGTTGAACCACGCCCCCAGCCCCTATCTTCTTGTGTCAGCTGTGGGGCTTGAACTCGGAGTCAGGGCGCTGTCCCTGAGCCCTTTCACTGAAGACCAGCGCTCTACCACCTTGAGCCGCAGCGCCACTTCTGGCCTTTTCTGTGCATGTGGGGCGGAGGAATCGAACCCAGGGCTTCGTGCCTGCGAGGCGAGCGCTCTACCGCGAAGCCGCCTTCCCGGCTCCAAGATCATAAATGTTTATGCTTGACACTTCGCCTATGCATACAAACAAAACGTGTCATTTTTATTTTTAAAAAATACCTTATACGTGGTTCTCCAGGGTGCGTTCGCCCACCTCGTGAATGGAGACCTCCCGGAGCTTCCGGAGCCCGCGCGTGGCTGAGCGGGGAGCCGTGGCCGGGAACGCGGGGGCACCCGGGGCACCGTGCGGACGGCGGGGACAGGGCGGCCCCGTCCGGCGCTCTTCCCGGGGGGTTCTCGGGGCCCCGGACTGTGGGGTCGCCACGGTAAACTCGGTCACCAGCCTTCTCCCTCTCCCCACAGCGCCGGGAGCCGCGGGACCCGCAGCCGCCAGAGGCCCCTCGACGCCCCAGCGCTGAGGAGGAAGACGAGCCGGGCGCGCGACGCGGGGGCGCGGGCGCTCCTGGGCGGCCTCCTCCGGTACGTCTCGGACCGCGCGGAGGGGCCCCCGAGGGCCGAGGACGGGGCGCCCGGGGCGGACCCGGCAGCCCCGCCCCGGGAGGCCGCCCGCCGGCCCACGCGCTTCCAGCTCCTGCGGGCCAAGTTCACGGGCGCCGGCCGGGAGCCCCCCCTCCAGAGGACGCGGGACGTGGGCCGGCTGACCGCCAGGGACAGGCGGGGCCCCGGCCGGAGCCTCGTGGGTGCCACCATCGGCAGACTCCTGGAGAAGACCAAGGAGGGGGCCGGCCGCCCCGGCGGGAGGAGAGCCCCGCCCGGCGGCGGGAAGGGCGCCGTGAGAAGCCTGGTCCGGAGGCTGCGGGCCGCGGCGGAGCGGGAGGGGGGCGCGGGGGCCCGGCCGCCCCGCCCGGCGGGCGGGGGCTCCCTCCTGTCCGCGCTGAGGGACAAGTTTGAGCAGAGCAGCTGCTTCCACGCGGAGGCGGGCGCGCGGCCCGAGCGGAGGGCCGGGCGGAGGGCGCCGGCGCGCGGGCCCCCGGTGCGCGAGCTCCGCACGGCCGCCCTGGCCCCCGGCCGCGCCGGGACGCCCCCGCTCCGCCGCCTGGCCTGCACGGCCGCGCCGCCGCCGGCCCTCCGCGCGGCCACCGTCGTCCGCGGCTCCCCGAGCTGCCGGGCGCGCTGCGCCCGCACCCGCCCCTCCGACTCCGGGCCGCGGCCCCAGAGCGACGCCGGCGCGGCCCCCGGCTCGGGCGGCGGGACGGGCCCCGGGGCTCCGGGGGCAGAGGGCGGCCCCCCGCCCGGCTCTCCCTGCGGGTCCTCCCGGGGCCGAGCCCGGCCCGGCCCGGCGCCCACGTCGTCCTCCCGGGGGCCGGCGCGTGGGGACCGGCCCCGGGGCGTGGCAGGCCCCCGGCCGGCCCGCCGGGGAGCCCCCCGAGGTCACCGTGACCGCGTGCGGTTCTGAAGACGAGGCGGAAGGGGCGCCCAGGGGCGCGGAGCGCGAGCTCCTCTTGGCCATGCAGTGGCACCTCCCGGAACAGGAGGCCGCCGTGGGGACGCCCCCCGCCGGGCCCCGGAGCCGTCCGGGCGGCGCGCCGGGCACAGCCCGCCATCGAGCCCGCACCCGCGACCTCGCCTCTCCCCGCCGTCCGCTCGGGGCCGGCCCCTGCCCTCCCGCCGCCGCCGAGGGCGCGCGCCCCCGAGCACGCGCGCGCCCCCGAGCACGCGCCCGCCCCCGAGCACGCGCCCCGCCCCCGAGCACGCGCGCGCCCCCGAGCACGCGCCCGCCCCCGAGCACACGCGCGCCCCCGAGCACGCGCGCGCCTCGGGAGGGAAGAGCGCGGTCGCAGGGGCGTGGGCGGCAGTGCCGCCCGGAGCCGAGGGCGGGAGGGGCCCCCGGGCCCGGCCGGCGCCCCCACCCGAGGCCGCCCCTGCCCCCGAGGCGTCGGGCCCCGGAGGGGACCCCGGCGGGGCAGCCCCCCCCGACCGCGGCGCCCCGCGGGGAAGCCACTCGAGGCAGGGAGCCGTCCGGCCAGGGCTGCCGCCGTCCTCCCCCCTGCCAGCCCCCGCGCGGGGCGGCCCGCGGCCCCGGGACTCGACTCCGACAAGCCGGAGCGTTCCGTGCGCGCGGGAAGCGGACCAGAGGCCCCTGGCGGGGTGCACTGGGCCCCCGAGGACCGACCGGAAGAACGTCACCTGCGATCCGGACGAGGACGGGACGGTCCGCGTCACACGAGGCACCCGGCGCCGGCGCCCCGGGGGCCGCGGGGGCCACGGGAAGCGCCGCCGGGCCCTCGGCGCCACGGCCCGGCGGTGCCCGGGACCTGGACCACAAGGTGGCGGAGGAGCTGGCCGCGTCGGATGAGCAGGACGGCGTGGCGCAGAGACATCTCCCTGTGGCTGGGGGGAACCGTCCTGCTGGAGGGGGTGTTCCCCCAAACCCCTGTACCTATCCACGCGTGTCACCCAGGGGATCTGTGATGCACAAGAGGGGAGCCGCGGAGGGGCGAGCCGCGGGGGGCGCTGGCGGACATCGGCTGCTGGCACGGGCAGCCCCGGCCGCTCAGCCCGGGGACACCGCGCGCGCCGGCTCGGTGCCGGCTGACACCCCGCTGTGCGCTCCAGCTGAACCAGCAGGTGGCAGGAACGCTCTGAGTGAGAACACGGGGGCCCCAGGAGAGCCCGGAGGGGTCCCCGAGCTCCGGCCGGGGTGGGCGGCCCTCTGTGGGTCCACAGGCCCAGAGCGGAAGGGGCCTGGAGCCCGGACGGCACCCGGGCCTCGGCGCCCCAGGGCCCGCCCCGGGGGAGGGGCCTCCGCCACCTCAGACCGGTGCTGACCCCAAGGCAAAGAGCTTGGGCCCTGGAGCCCGGGAGAGGACGCAGGCCCCGCTGGACCCCGGGATGCCACAGGACGGCCAGCTCGAGCTGGAGGAGGCTGGACACGCGCGGTCATGCCAGGCTGGACAGCCAGAGGGGTCTGAAAAGGGGGGGACAACACCCCTGTGCCGCTGTGTTGGGCCGTGCACGACGGAGCCCCAGGCACAGACGGCTCAGGACCTGGTGGGGGATGACAAGACACGACCCGTGGAGAGCCCCTGCCCACACAGAGCCGAGGGCCAGGAGCAACCACCCGGGCCACGCGGACAGCAGGCGAGCAGCCCGGCTCCAGGTGACAGCCCCCAGGCCAGCACGTGTCCAGCCACTGCAGGGAAGCTCCAGAGTCCTGGCAGCCTGGCCGTGCAAGAGCAGGCCCCGGGACAGGAACCGGCCAGCAGGACGGCACTCCAGACACAGGGACAAGAGCCGGCCAGCAGGACGGCCCTCCAGACACAGGGACGAGAGCCGGCCAGCAGGACGGGCCCCCGGACACAGGGACAAGAGCCGGCCAGCAGGACGGCCCTCCAGACACAGGGACAAGAGCCGGCCAGCAGGACGGGCCCCCAGACACAGGGACAAGAGCCGGCCAGCAGGACGGGCCCCCAGACACAGGGACAAGAGCCGGCCAGCAGGACGGGCCCCCAGACACAGACACAGCCTGAATACAGAGTGGGAGGCGCACCCCCCTCTGGTACCCACCGGGAGCCCCCAACGCTAGCCCCCAGAGTTAGAGAGCAGGACAGCCCCCGGTGCCCAGTGCCCACCCGGAGGAAGCCCATGCCCAGGGCACCTCAGGGCCTCCGCCCGGCCTGTGTCTGAGGCCAGGGGCCAGCCCGCCCAGGCCCCAGCCACCGAGGGGCTCCCTGGCACCCCAGAGGCGGAGAAGGACTCGCTGGGTGGAGAGCCTCACCGGAAGTCTCTGCCCCATGCTAAGTACAGAGCCCAGAGCTTCAGCAACCAGAGAGCCTTTGACCTGTCCTTCAGACCTACCATCCTCCGCGCCACAGACACCTTTGCACCCCCCAAATGAGGCCCGCTGCCCGCGTCTGGCCCCCTAACAGCCAGTGTGGGTTCCCTGTGTGTCCTGCCTGCAACCAAGCCATCCTCAGAGCCTGCGGCACGCCCCGCGCCGGCCCCCGCGGCTCCCGGGTGCTGTGCGCCCTCGTGGTGAGGGGTCCCTGGCTGGCTGCGTGGGGCCCGTGGCCCTCGGTGCTGGGTCTGCATCGTCCCTGCTGGGCCAAGGTCGGCGGAGCTCCGGAGCCGCTGGGTGGCGCTGGGGCCACGGCCTCCCCCCCCCCCCACCGCGTGTGTGGGGAGACCGCACGTGCATCCTTCCTCACGGTAGACGCGCGCATAGAACAGCCTGGAAAACAGGCCAGGGTGATTAACAAAAAAGATCCTGAAGCTAGAAATGGATTCCGGCGGCAGAGGCTCAAGCCGGACGCTGTGGCTCCTCAGGAGGCCCGAGGACTGCGGTTCAAAGCCTGGGTCGAGAAGTCTGTGCGACTCTGACCTCCGAGGAGCCACCAGGAAGGAAGCCAGCAGGGGTGCGCGGGAAGCCCCAGGGCCCTGCCCGCCCCGCGGTGACCGGAGCCGGCAGCACAGCCCCTCGCGGGCCCCTCTGGGCCACGTGTGCCCACCACGCCCCCGGTCTCCTGAGGAGGGCGGCCGGCGGCCACCGCGCACGACGGTGCCCCGCTCTGCCGCTCTGCGGGGCCGGCTCCCGCCTGTGGAGAGGCCTCCTCCCGGACACCCGCGTCACGAGCGGGGCCTGCCCCTGGAAGCCTTTGCCCTGGGGCAGGTCCTGCTCACCGTGACTACTCCGTGTTCTGACTGGAGTCTCTGTTCAGAGAGAGACGATTTCTAGCTCGGGCTTTGCCAGGTTGTCTAGCTGATAGCCATCCCCCGTGAGGCTGGGGCACAGGGGCCCTCCTAGCTCAGGGCTGCTGGGCGGGCGGGCGTGTGCGTGTGTGCACGCGTGTGTGCTCGCGTGTGTGCACATGTGTGTGTGTGCAAGCACGCACACGCGGGAGGAGCCCTGTGCAGACCCCGCCTCCTCCCTCAGGCGCTGCGTCTTTTCAGCTGACTCCTCAGCCCGCACACCCTGGAGGAAGCACACAGGGTACAGAGCCCCCCCCCCCCGCCCCCCAAGCCTGCATCGAGCTTCCCTCGGCTGCATTCCCTTCGGGGTTCATGTTCTCTTGCAGTGCTGCGAACCCAGGGCCCCGCACCTGCTAGGCCGGCCTTTCCGTCCTTGTGTGTGAACAACTCTGAAATGGATTATTCAGAAAAAGTAACAGTGAATTTTGTTGTGCTGTTTTAAATTTGTACTAATATCATGCAGCTGAAACATTCCCCCCATAAAGGAAATAAAGCGTACTTCTTATTACACGTCGGTCCTTGTTTCCTGGTGGTACTGGGGTTTGCAATCAGAGCTTTATGATTGGTAGGCCGACATTCCCGGGAGACCAGAAATCAAGCCTTGTTTCCTTTCTTTACTTGTTTTTTGTCAAGGTGATGTACAGAGGGGTCACCGTTTCCCGTGTAAGGCGGTGAGTACACTTCTTATCAACCTTGTTACCTCCTCCCTCACTTTCCCACACCTTCCCCCCTCCCCAAGCCTTCTTTCTCATAGAGAAACTTGGCAAAAAAGAACATGAATCTTTAAAGGGCATGGATCCAGAGAATTTCTATTTTGTTCATGAAATCTTTTTTTAAAATCTACTTAATGTGGCATTGTACTGTTCGACGTAAGGACATAGACGGCTTAAGTGTCCACAAATAAGAGCTTGACTAACTTCTGATGTGCCACTCACCAAAACACTACTTGGTCATTTGAAGTGGTGCTCAAGCGGTGCTTCAACGGGTTTTGCGGCACTGGGAGCCGATCTCGAAGGCTCTGGTGGGATCGAGGCCCTGAGATCAACCCCAGTGCCACAGACAGACCCGAGAACTTGTGTGAAATGGAGACGTTTTGAGCAATGGAGTCTCTTTGCATCTTACGTTCAAATTCCAGAGTGAAACAGTAGCTCTACAGGTGCAAATGCATGCAAAGGGGGAAACGAACGCTAAGCGCAGAGAGAGATGTGAGCAGTGAGCATAGAGCACGCAGTGCTTGTCTTTGCACCTGCGTCTGACCGGGCTAGTTCACATGCGGTTGGAACATTCGGGAAGCCTTCGGGATGCGCATGTGAGCACTCAGACATTAGACGGCAGGGCCGCTGCTGGCTGCAGGTGTAACGTCCCGGGCCGTTCCTGCCCATAAGCCAGGGCAGTGGCCCGATGATCAGTCACCGCGCCGAGCTGGGCAGGCCCTGGGGGCCTGTAGGGAGGTACGAGGTACCCAGGGGTCACCTTGGGGTCTGCCTGCCTGCTGCCTCTGGCCACCTCCGGCGGAGGCCACCAGGGGGCAGTGTCAGGCTCCAGAGCCTGCACCTTGGCTGGAGTTCAGGGCTCAGCTAGAATCGCACAGCCTAGGCAGGGCCTGCCCAGCGACCGCAGATCCCTTGAGGAACGTCAGGGAGGACGAGCCGGGGTCAGTTCACAGACTCACACGGCGCGGGCGGGCGGGCAGGCAGGGCTCCCCGGGGCACAGTGCCGAGTCCACGGCCCCTTCCCTGTGTCGGCAGGCGTCTCTGGCTGCCGTGCCGCTCCGGAGGGGACGCAGCCTGGCGACCAGGCCCTGGAGGCCCGCAGTGTGCGGCAAGCAGATCACATGGCCCTTCCAAAGTTCCCTTAGGGCGTGTGACGTGTGCACACATCCGCGTGTTTTCTAGAGCGGCGTGTGTGTGTGCACATGCGCGTGCTCAGTGTGTGGATGGTAGAGGCTGCGGTCCTTCTCCAGACACAGGTGCCCTGAACCAGAATGTGAACGCTGGTGCCTATTCTAGCTCACGGCTGAAGGTCGCTGAGCCCTTAGAGCAGGGCAGGGTGGAGGGGGCTGTTGACAAGTGTCAACAGCGTCTAAAAATAACCTCAGAGCCCGGCAGCCGCTGGTCAAAACCCACGCCTCTGGCTCACTGTGAACCGCTTGCTCAGACTCGGCTTGGAGAGTTGAGCGTGTGCACTCAAATAGGCCAGACCAGGCAGAAAGCTAGCCAGGGTAGGGGTTCGTACCCATAACCCACGCGACTCAGTAAGTGGAGACTGGGAAGACTGATGTTTGGGCCGGCCTGGGCAAGGAGTCGAGGAACTCCTGTCTCAACCAGCTCTGCCACCCCGGGGCTCAGCGGAGATGGGGCCCCCGCTCTGACCACTGCGCCCCACACTGAGCTGCTGCGTCGTCACTCCAGGCCCCCCTGGCTGTCCCCCTCCCCAGCTCCCAGAGCAGCGCAGTCTCGGATCACAGGCTCCCTCTCGAGATGGTGCCTCGCAGTTACATCAGAATCAGGCGGAACCGTGTGCGGTGGCGGAACGTGGGCGTCGTCAAAGCCACGCCGCCGTCCTGCACCGGGCTGTGGCCGCGGGGACCGTGGCTTGTCCTCAGCCGGCCTGCCAGGCCGTCACGGGGGCCGCCGGTCCCCCTTGTGGCTCGTGCCTTCAGCGTGGCCTCTGGGACCTGTGTGACGAGGCCACCCCCACGGCTGGGCCACTGCTCCGACCGCACGCGGAGCCCCTGCCACCTTCCAGCACAAGGCCTCTGCCCCGCTGCAGGGACGCACCTACCTCGCGTGGCCAGGCTGGGCGAGGCTGAGATGAACCGGGCAGCAGGAGAGGATCAAGGCAGCGTGAGCTGACCAGGGTGCTGTGAGCTGACCAGGGTGCTGTGAGCTGACCAGGGTGCTGTGAGCAGATCAGGGTGTGGTGTGAGCTGACCAGGGTGCTGTGAGCTGACCAGGATGGTGTGAGCTGACCAGGGTGCTGTGAGCTGACCAGGGTGCTGTGAGCTGACCAGGGTGCTGTGAGCTGACCAGGGTGGTGTGAGCTGACCAGGGTGCTGTGAGCTGACCAGGGTGCTGTGAGCTGACCAGGGTGCTGTGAGCTGACCAGGGTGGTGTGAGCTGACCAGGGTGCTGTGAGCTGACCAGGGTGCTGTGAGCTGACCAGGGTGCTGTGAGCTGATCAGGGTGCTGTGAGCAGATCAGGGTGCTGTGAGCTGACCAGGATGGTGTGAGCTGACCAGGGTGCTGTGAGCTGACCAGGGTGCTGTGAGCTGACCAGGATGGTGTGAGCTGACCAGGGTGCTGTGAGCTGACCAGGGTGCTGTGAGCTGACCAGGATGGTGTGAGCTGACCAGGGTGCTGTGAGCTGACCAGGATGGTGTGAGCTGACCAGGGTGGTGTGAGCTGACCAGGGTGCTGTGAGCAGATCAGGGTGTGGTGTGAGCTGACCAGGATGGTGTGAGCTGACCAGGGGGCTGTGAGCTGACCAGGGTGCTGTGAGCTGACCAGGGTGCTGTGAGCTGACCAGGATGGTGTGAGCTGATCAGGGTGCTGTGAGCAGATCAGGGTGTGGTGTGAGCAGATCAGGGTGCTGTGAGCTGACCAGGATGGTGTGAGCTGACCAGGATGGTGTGAGCTGACCAGGGTGGTGTGAGCTGACCAGGATGGTGTGAGCTGACCAGGGGGCTGTGAGCTGACCAGGGTGGTGTGAGCTGACCAGGGGGGTGTGAGCTGACCAGGGGGGTGTGAGCTGACCAGGGTGGTGTGAGCTGACCAGGGGGCTGTGAGCTGACCAGGGTGGTGTGAGCTGACCAGGGGGGTGTGAGCTGACCAGGGTGGTGTGAGCTGACCAGGATGGTGTGAGCTGACCAGGGGGGTGTGAGCTGACCAGGATGGTGTGAGCTGACCAGGGTGGTGTGAGCTGACCAGGGTGCTGTGAGCTGACCAGGGTGGTGTGAGCTGACCAGGGTGGTATGAGCTGATCAGGATGGTGTGAACTGATCAGGGTAGTGTGAGCTGACCAGAGTAGTGTGAGCTGATCAAGGTAGTCTGAGGCAATCAGTGTGATATGAGTTGATCAGGGTGGATGAGCTGATCTGGGTGGTGTGAGGAGATCAGGGTGGAGTGAGCTGATCAGAGTGTGAGGTCATCTGGGAGGTGTCACATGGACAGAATCACAGCTATGAATGGAATCATAGCATCATGCTGTCACAGTCCATCCTCATATTGTCCTTGTCTTCCTTTGCCTGGCCCGGGTGGCCTCCTGCTTAGCTCTGTGTGAGGACCCGCGGGTCAGGTCCCACTTGGCCCTGCGTGAAGACCTGCGGGTCGGGTCCTGATGAGCTCTGCCTGTGAGTCAGTGAGAAATGTGCCGGAGCGTCTAACAGCACGAATGTGACCTAGACTCCCCCACCTTTACATCCACCCTAAGCCGAAACACCAGACAAAGGAGGGAAGACCACCTGTGTTCTCAAAAGTTCTCTGCCTGTTCCCTGGAGAGACATGGATGTTGCTGCTCTGTTCCCTGTATCCTTTCTCCATCATTCCCGTCCCAGGTCTGGAGCCCTGGGCGCCTCTGGAGCTTGAGGTTGACGTGTGGCGGAAGCCCCTCCTCTTTCTTCTACGTGAAAGCTGGTTTCTCAGACACCGCACGATGAGCCTCTGGATCTGGGCCCAGGTCAGTGCCATGCTCCGGGTGTCTATCCCTCCATTTTCACAGCTCTGCCACTGGCTGGATTTGCAACAGGACCTTAGAGACGGCTTCTGCTAAAGAAATGACTCTCCGCTGTGCCTGAGGAGGCCAGGTGGGCAACAGAAAGCAGAATCAAAGCTGGGCGCCTCTGCCTTTATCTTGTGTTAGTGTGCACCATATGTAAGAGGCTATCAGCTGCTAGATTCCACAGCATCCTGTTCCGGAACCCCACCAGGCCTTCTCCAGTCAACACCCTCGACCCAGCGGCCTGGCCGCATCTGCTGCCCCGATGCCTGCCCTGAGTGCTTCTCTCCTGCAGTCGCCCGGGAGCCCAGAAAGGACAGGCCTGCCTGACCGCCCTCTTAAGGCCACCTGCACAACAGCAGCCCTAGGATCTAAGCCACTGAGGCCCCCAGGCACCAGCTAAGCTCCAGTGGCTGATCCTCAGATAAAGGCCTAGGTAATTAATAATGGCCCAGGATAATGACCAACCAGAGGAGGCTGCAGGGAAAGGGCCCAGATGTCTCCATGGAAACCCCCGGTCCCTGCTTTGCTTGTCCTTCTCACATAACCCCAGTCTGCTGTGAGTCCTCTGAAGACCGCTCAGGCCACCAGACCTGTTTCTCCCCAGGGATTCAGCCGAGCCGGAGCCTGACCCCTGGTCTCTCCAACCCGGCTCCCAGGGGGAGCGGCAGAGGGCCCTGCTGAGGGGTCCTGGAAGCTGTGGCCTCCTTCCCAACTCCAGTCACAAACACAGGGCCGGAAGATTCATGTTTGCTCGTGTTCAGTGAAAATCAGCAGAGGCCACTGAAGGGGGTGGAGGGACTCAGTTTTGTGTAAGGCCAGTCCTGGAGGACGCAGAGGGACTTTCCATCCCAATTCTCCATCTTAGGGGGTCTCTTTGATGAGAGACAAGAGGTTCAGTGACCCAGCGGGCAGTAAGTCCCCACCCAGGGGGTCCTCCGCACCCAAGACTTGTTGTCTTCCCTCTGCGGATGGGCACATCCAGGGCATTACCACCGTCGGACCTCCTCAGGTTAACTGCAACCCAAGGGGTTCTGAGCAAAAAGGACCGGAGAAGCGGAAGGCAAAGGGAAATGGAGGAGCAAGGAAGAGATTCGGAAGAGCCTGCGCACTGTCATGGGCCAGGCTGGACGCCAAAGCTGGTCACGCACTCCATACAACTGAACTTTTACCTGACCTTGAGAAACTTGGCCTAGAGCTAAGAGCCAAAGCATCCCAACAGACAGACGGACTGATGGCGTCTGCAGCTCTTTCTGCTTTCAGCCATGCAAGAAAGGTGAGCCGCTGTCCTGTCTCCCAGCACTGCTGCGAGGGAAGCACTTACACGGACAAATCCCCTGCCCATTCTGTTTCTGCGTTTTTCCTGCCCTTGTCTCACTACAGAACCAGCCTCTGCTTGGCTCATTGGGGCACTGCTCTGGTTTTTGCTGGGGCACTGCTCCGTGGTACGTTGGAGCGTTTTCTCTGTGGTATACTGCAGCGCTTGCTCCGTGGTACATTGAAGCACTTACTCTGTGGTACATGGTAGCACTGCTCCATGGGACACTGGGGCACTGTTCCGTGGTACGTTGGAGCACCTACTACATGTTGCTTTGGAGCACTGTTCCGTGGTACGTTGAGCACCTACTCTGTGTTACTTTGGAGCACTGCTCCATGTTATGGTGCTCGCATTCCTCAGGGACCTCCCTGCACAGGGTTCGAGTGGCTCTCACTGGCTCTTCCCTGTGTTTTCTCTGACGTATTTGCTGCCAAGGCTATTCAGCTAAACACAAAATGGAGTCTTTGAAAGGAGTTTGGAGGGCCCTGCTTGCAGCTCCGACAGGAATGAAGCCACGGGTGTTACAGGGTAACGCTGACCGGCCACACCTTCACCTCCTGCAGAGGAGGGGGGTTACTCCTGTCACCCTAGCCTGTTCGGCTGAGCCAGCACCCCGAGGTGCCTGGACGAGGGGTCCCCTGGGGGGCGGCTGTGCCTGTGTCCATTCCTTCCTGCCACAGGTCCTGCTTGGGCCTCACCTGGAGGGTGGCCTCTCAGGAATCCGAGCCCCAGAACTCAGTTGAGATCTGGAGATATATGCAGGGTCCTGGAGGGTCCTGACCCTCTGTCCCTTACTAATGTCCCTGCTGAGATCCCACTGGCTGCCCAGCAGAAGTCCGGTGTCCTCATGAGATTAGGGAGGGGCCCCGTGTGCACACCAGGTCCTCAGAGCAGGAGGGAGGGAGGGGCCCCGTGTGCACACCAGGTCCTGACAGCAGGAGGGAGGGGCCCTGTGTGCACACCAGGTCCTGACAGCAGGAGGGAGGGGCCCCGTGTGCACACCAGGTCCTCAGAGCAGGAGAGAGGGGCCCCATGTGCACACCAGGTCCTCTGTCCCGGCCTCCTTAGGTGGAAGTGGCTGTCAGCTCCAGGACCCACCATCAACACAAGTGGCAGAACCCCAGGCCCATAAGCCTCTGTAGAGATTTTTTTTTTCCAGTCCTGAGGCTTGAACTCAGGGCCTGAGCACTGTCCCTGGCTTCTTTCTGCTCAAGGCTAGCACTCTGCCACTGGAGCCACAGCGCCACCTCTGGCCTTTTCTATCTATGTGGAGCTGGGGAATCAAACCCAGGGCTTCAAGTATACAAGGCAAGCAGTCTTGCCACTAGGCCACAGTCCCAGCCCCTGTAGAGATTCTTTTAAAATCATTTTCCTTCCCCTTTTCTTCCTTCTTCATGGTTTTCTCCTTCCTAGAGTATTTTTAAAGAATTTCCAAACTTCATATTCTTTCCTTTTAAAAAAGTCTGCTATGCACATAAAAACAGGATTGGAGGTGATGGCTGGGTAACAGATTATGAGGACAAAGTGTAAAGACCTTCACACATGTGAGGCTCGGACCATCTGGCCTTACAAGCTCACAGGAGGAGGGAAAGAGGGAGGGAGGACAGCACGAGGGAGGGAGGACAGCCAGGGGGAGGGAGGACAGCCAGGGGGAGGGAGGACAGCGAGGGGGAGGGAGGACAGCAAGAGGGACAGAGGGCCCTGGGCCAGTGTGGGCCCAGGAGGACAGAGAGTGTGGGCTAGAGATGGAGGACTGGCTGATCGACTGTCACGGAACCTGCTCCCCCCAGGGGCCCTGCTCAGGCTGGGGGCAAAGGTCAGGAGAACGCCATGAGTGTGTTGACACCCCCCTCCTTGGATTAGCGGGGACACCAGTGCACACTGTGGGGCAAAGGTGGGTGTGACTCTCCAGAAGGACATGGCCAATCGCAGCTATGTCCGGTGGACGGTGGGACGGGGTGCTTTATCTGCCCCTCTTTTCTAGTCCCTCCAGTGTCCACGTCCACTAGCCGAGGAACGACGTGCACACCTATTAACCAGGCTCCGTGCCTTCCCACCCCACGGTGGTTGCTCCTCAGCCTGTCAGCCGTCCACCCGTCAGGTCTCCCGCCACTGGCCACCCAGGCTGCAGGTTGGGCCCCTCAAGCACCTCTTAATCCACAGGGGTGGCCGCTCCCTTCTTGTCCCTGGCTGGAAACTGGGTCGGGTGCCTTCGCCCTCCCCCCGGGGCTCCAGGTCGGGTGCCTTGGCCCTCCCCCCCGGGGCTCCAGGTCGGGTGCCTTCGCCCTCCCCCCGGGGCTCCAGGTCGGGTGCCTGCGCCCTCCCCCCGGGGCTCCAGGTCGGGTGCCTTGGCCCTCCCCCCGGGGCTCCAGGTCGGGTGCCTTGGCCCTCCCCCCGGGGCTTCAGGTCGGGTGCCTGCGCCCTCCCCCCGGGGCTTCAGGTCGGGTGCCTGCGCCCTCCCCCCCCACCCCCCGGGCTCCAGGTCGGGTGCCTTGGCCCTCCCCCCGGGGCTTCAGGTCGGGTGCCTGCGCCCTCCCCCCGGGGCTCCAGGTCGGGTGCCTTGGCCCTCCCCCCGGGGCTCCAGGTCGGGTGCCTTGGCCCTCCCCCCGGGGCTCCAGGTCGGGTGCCTGCGCCCTCCCCCCGGGGCCCCAGGTCGGGTGCCTTCGCGGGGCGGCCACGTGGCCCTCCGGGCCCCAGGTCAGGGGCCGGGGTGCCCGCGGGCAGGCGCGGTTCAGGCCCCCGCACAGCCCGCGGCCCCTTGGCTCCTGCTGTAGGAAGGACACGGTCCTCTGCGTTCTGTCACGGCCGGTGCAGGGCGAGCGCCCAGGGCTTCGGGTTGAATCCGGACCGGAAGCCCTGGGGACAGGCTCCCCCCGAGGCGCGGGGGCGGCCGCGGGCCCTCCACGTCTGCCAGCCCCCCGGGGTGGCTGAGACCGACCACGGACCGCGACGGTCGGCTCCGGCCACCTCGGGCCTCTCACCCTCGTCCCCTCCTCGCCAGTCCTGACTGTTGGGGGCCTGCCCGGGGATTTGAGCTGGGGGGGGGCGGCCTGGCCGGGAAGCTCAGCCCGCCCGTGTGCTGTGGCCCGGCTGCCGGGCACCTCTCTCTCTTTACCCCCGGGTTTGGCAGGGGCGGGAGGGGAGGGGAGGGCTGGAGGCCCGAGGCGGGTGAGCTCCCCCACAGCCCGGCCGTCGGGGGGGGCGGCTCAGGGGCCGGGGCCCCGCGGCTGCGGGACGCCAGGGCGCAGCCCTCTCCGGGCGCCCCTGGGGAGGGGGGGCCCCGCCGGCTCCGGGTCCGGCCGCCGCCCCTCCGGCTCCCGGCAGCCCCGCCCGCCGCGCGCGCACGGCGCCCGCGTGCTCCCAGGGCGCCCCATCCCGGGCCCGGGCCCGGGGCGCCGGCCGGCTGGGACCCCGGGAGGCACGAGCCCCTCGCGGGGGAGGCGGAGCACGGAAGCCCCGCCGGCCGCAGCTGCGGGAGCCTCGGCCCGTCCCGGAGGAGGCTGGACGCCGCCCCCCCGCCCCCGCCCCCTCCACGTCTCGGGTCCCCCGCGTTTGGAGAGCCGGGAACGGGGCGCCTCAGACTCGCGGGGCCGGCGGGGAGCTGAGGAAGCCCGGAGAAGCCGACGTCCCCCCCGGGCGGGGCCGCGGGGAGCGCGCGCCGGGCCGGACAGGCCGCCTCCCTCCCCGCCTCCCTCCCCGCCCGGGCTCCCGGCCGCCGCCCCGGGCGCCGCACTCGCTCCGGCCCGCGGCCCCGCCCACCCCAGCCCGCGCCCCGTCCTCCCAAGCCCGCGCCCCGCCCTCCCAAGCCCGCGCCCCGCCCTCCCAAGCCCGCGCCCCGCCCACCCAAGCCCGCGCCCCGCCCACCCAAGCCCGCGCCCCGCCCTCCCCCGGCAGGCCACGCCCACCCGCCAATCTCCCGCCCCTCCGCGCCGGCCCCGCCCACAGATCCACCTGCCAGGCCCCGCCCCGCCGGAAGGACTCGCGAGCCCCGGACTCCCGGCGTCCCCGGGTCCCGCGCTGCCCGGGGCTCCGGTGTGCGGGTCGGGGCCGCCGCCCATCCCCGCATGGAGTCCGAGGAGCGCGCGCGGGCGGCGCGGGCACGGGTGCCCAGGTGGGTGCGGAGCGCGGGGCGCGCGCCGCGAGTGTCGGGGGAGGGGACGGAGAGAAGCCAGAGGGAGGGAAGAGGCTGTGGGCGCCGGAGGAGCGCGTGGGGGCGCGCGGGGACGCGGGGAGGGAGCAGGGGGCGCGCGTGGAGGGGCCGGGGGCGCGCGTGGAGGGAGCAGGGGGCGCGCGTGGAGGGAGCAGGGGGCGCGCGGGGACGCGTGGAGGGAGCAGGGCTGCGCGCGTGGAGGGGCCGGGGGCGCGCGTGGAGGGAGCAGGGCTGCGCGCGTGGAGGGGCCGGGGGCGCGCGGGGAGGGAGCAGGGCTGCTAGCGGGGACGCGCGGAGGGGCCGGGGGTGCGCGGGGAGGGAGCAGGGGGCGCGCGGGGACCCGTGGAGGGGCCGTGGGCGCGCGGGGAGGGAGCAAGGGGCGCACGGGGACGCGTGGAGGGGCCGTGGGCGCGCGGGGAGGGAGCAGGGGGCGCGCGGGGACCCGTGGAGGGGCCGGGGGCGCGCGGGGAGGGAGCAGGGCTGCGCTTGTGGAGGGGCCCGGGGCGCGCGGGGAGGGAGCAGGGGGCGCACGGGGACGCGGGCGCGCGTGGAGGGAGCAGGGCTGCGCGCGGGGACGCGCGGAGGGGCCGGGGGCGCGCGGGGGAGGGAGCAGGGGGCGCGCGGGGACCCGTGGAGGGGCCGGGGGCGCGCGGGGAGGGAGCAGGGCTGCGCTTGTGGAGGGGCCCAGGGCGCGCGGGGAGGGAGCAGGGGGCGCACGGGGACGCGGGCGCGCGTGGAGGGAGCAGGGCTGCGCGCGGGGACGCGCGGAGGGGCCGGGGGCGCGCGGGGAGGGAGCAGGGGGCGCGCGGGGACCCGTGGAGGGGCCGGGGGCGCGCGGGGAGGGAGCAGGGGGCGCGCGGGGACCCGTGGAGGGGCCGGGGGCGCGGGGGGAGGGAGCAGGGGGCGCGCGGGGAGGGAGCATGGGGCGCGCGCGGACCCGTGGAGGGGCCTCTAGCCTGGAAGCCGGTTTTCCCGCCGCAGGGTGGACGCCTACGGCTTCGAGAGGCCGGAAGACTTCGACTACGCTGCCTACGAGGAGTTCTTCTCTTCCTACCTGGGGGTCCTCACCCACAGGGCCATTAAGTGGGCCCGGCTCCTGCGGGGGAGCGGGGCCTTCCGGAGGAGCGGGACCGGTGAGCCAGGCCCCTGCGGGACCCTGGGGGGGGGGGGGGCCGGAGACCCTGTGGCCTTGGCGCCTGGGGCCCCGCCTGGGCGGGGTGGCCGGCCACGAGTCCCGGAGCCCCATGACCAGATCCAGCCGCCCATCCCAGCCCTTCCCAGCACGGCCCATCCCAGCTCCGCTAATCCCTGCCCCGCCCACGGCCCGTCCCAGCCTTCTTCCTCCGGCGGGGCAAAGTCCCTGGTGCCTTCTGAGCAGAAGGTGTCCTGTCGGGGAAGTTGGAGCTGCGAGCGGAGCCTGCACGCCTGTCGTCTCCCTGTAGGGCTCTTCCGGAGCCCCTGGGCTGTCACCTCCCCGTGGGACTCACTCTCTCGGAGGCTCGGGGTTACCCGTTCCATGCTGGCATCATGCACAACTAGGGGCCCCGGCCTTGAGTCCATGCTTGTGGCAAACCCTCCCCCTCCCCAGACCCTCACCAGGTGCCCGCATGGTGCTTCCCTAAGCAGCACAACTAGTTAAAGTTAAGTCATTCCTTTTGCCTTCTAGAAAGATGCAGAGACCCCTTCCTGCCCCCTGACTGCTGAGTCCTGGAACCCTGGCTGGGCTGGACAGGGACATCATGTTTACTGAATAGTGAATGAGCTGTCCCCCTGGTGCCGCAATGCTGCCCCTGGCAGGGCGCGGAGGGCTCGGGCGGAGCGTGCCAGGGAGCCGCCTCCCACGGCAGGAGCTCTAGGGGTGGCTGCACTAGGGGTACAGAGAGCTGGGGGACCGTGTATTAGAGGTGTGGGGAGGGCAGAGAGGAAGCAGAGGGCTCTGTGCCGCACCAACGGCTGGAGGTGCCCAGGCCGCCATACACGGCCAGCCAAGAGCAAACTCTGGCTCTTGAAGACGTTCAGGAGTCGGAGTGGCACCCGGGGTGCAGCAAGTACTTGGGGTAAGGACCGGGTGCAGGAGGCTGGTCTCCGACGTGGAAGCTCCAGGAAGGAGGTCCAGCCTTGCTGACCCCCCGGGCTCCACCCGGCACTGGCAGGCCTCCGGCTTGGTGAGATGCTGGGGGAGTCTGAGGAGGGTCTTTGCCTTACAGAGCCCGCAGTAGATATCCTCTGTGTGTCCTACAAGTGCACCTGGCACTCCCGTGCCCTCCACGGCTAGCAGGGTCCAGGGAGCACCGACAGCGACTTTCTCCATTTTATTCATAAAAGTTGACTGGTCTTTTAACTTTAAAAAGTGCTATGTAGCTACTGAAAAACCTAACTTTGCACACAGTAAACATTTCAATCATACAAAAAAAAAAAGTTGTTTCTCCCCCCCCTCCAGGCTCCTTTGGGGACCCATAGGGACCTTGCTTAGTGGTCCCCCAGGAGCAGACATGCACATAGATACACACACAAACACAGGTGTGCACACACTCACTCAGAGGCACAATCACTCTGCTTGGCCTAGAGGGCAGGAGACCATGGTGGCTGGCATGGACGCAGGGTGATGCATGTCTGTCTGTCCTGTGGCTGTGGTGGACTCCGGGTGATGCAGGTCTGTCCTATGGCTGTGGTGGACTCCGGGTGATGCAGGTCTGTCTGTCCTGTGGCTGTGGTGGACTCTGGGTGATGCAGATCTATCTGTCTTGTGGCTGTGGTGGACTCCGGGGGGTGCAGGTCTGTCTGTCCTGTGGCTGTGGTGGACTCCGGGTGATGCAGGTCTGTCTGTTCTGTGGCTGTGGTGGACTCTGGGTGATGCAGGTCTGTGTGTCCTGTGGCTGTGGTGAACACCGGGTGATGCAGGTCTGTCCTGTGGCTGGGATGGACGCAGGGTGATGCAGGTCTGTCCTGTGGCTGGGATGGACGCAGGGTGATGCAGGCCTGTCCGTTCTGTGGCTGTGGTGGACTCCGGGTGATGCAGGTCTATCTGTCCTGTGGCTGTGGTGGACTCTGGGTGATGCAGGTCTGTCTGTCCTGTGGCTGTGGTGGACTCCGGGTGATGCAGGTCTGTCCGTTCTGTGGCTGTGGTGGACTCCGGGTGATGCAGGTCTGTCTGTCCTGTGGCTGGGATGGACGCAGGGTGATGCAGGTCTGTCTGGTCTGTGGCTGTGGTGGACTCCGGGTGATGCAGGTCTGTCTGTCCTGTGGCTGTGGTGGACTCTGGGTGATGCAGGTCTGTGTGTCCTGTGGCTGTGGTGAACACCGGGTGATGCAGGTCTGTCCTGTGGCTGGGATGGACGCAGGGTGATGCAGGTCTGTCCTGTGGCTGGGATGGACGCAGGGTGATGCAGGCCTGTCCGTTCTGTGGCTGTGGTGGACTCCGGGGGATGCAGGTCTGTCCGTTCTGTGGCTGTGGTGGACTCCGGGGGATGCAGGTCTGTCTGTCCTGTGGCTGTTGTGGACTCTGGGTGATGCAGGTCTGTCTGTGCTGTGGCTGTGGTGGACTCTAGGTGATGCAGGTCTGTGTGTCCTGTGGCTGTGGTGGACTCCGGGTGATGCAGGTCTGTCTGTCCTGTGGCTGTGGTAGACTCCGGGTGATGCAGGTCTGTCTGTCCTGTGGCTGGGATGGACGCAGGGTGATGCAGGTCTGTCTGTGCTGTGGCTGTGGTGGACTCCGGGTGATGCAGGCCTGTCTGTGCTGTGGCTGTGGTGGACTCCGGGTGATGCAGGTCTGTTCTGTGGCTGTGGTGGACTCCGGGTGATGCAGGTCTGTTCTGTGGCTGTGGTAGACTCCGGGTGATGCAGGTCTGTCTGTCCTGTGGCTGGGATGGACGCAGGGTGATGCAGGTCTGTCTGTGCTGTGGCTGTGGTGGACTCCGGGGGGTGCAGGTCTGTCTGTCCTGTGGCTGTGGTGGACTCCGGGTGATGCAGGTCTGTTCTGTGGCTGTGGTAGACTCCGGGTGATGCAGGTCTGTCCGTCCTGTGGCTGTGGTGGACTCCGGGTGATGCAGGTCTGTCCGTCCTGTGGCTGTGGTGTACTCCGGGGGGTGCAGGTCTGTCTGTCCTGTGGCTGTGGTGGACTCCGGGTGATGCAGGTCTGTCTGTGCTGTGGCTGTGGTGGACTCCGGGTGATACAGGTCTGTTCTGTGGCTTTGGTGAACTCCGGTTGATGCAGTTCTGTCTGTGCTGTGGCTGTGGTGGACTCCGGGTGATGCAGGTCTGTCTGTCTTTCCTGTAGCTATGGTGGACTCCGGGGGATGCAGGTCTGTCTGGTCTGTGGCTGTGGTGGACTCTGGGTGATGCAGATCTATCTGTCTTGTGGCTGTGGTGGACTCCGGGTGATGCAAGTCTGTTCTGTTGCTGTGGTGGACTCCGGGTGATGTAGCTGCTCACCTCACGAGGACAAGGGCTTTAGTTTGATTCACAGTGTGAAGGTTCTGGGCAGTGGTAGGTTTTCCTGTTGTCTTGCGCTGTGGGAGCTGAGCACATGGCTGACCAGAACACTTTATATCCAAACAGCAACAAGGTAAGAGACAGGATGGTCTCAGCGTCTTCATGAGAGCAGAACTCCTTTCCCCAAGGCTTCCTGTACCCTCACCTCTATGGGCACCTCCACCCCCTTTAATGTCCAAATTATAACTCTCTAAATTGTGGTTTACGGTAAGATATTAGGCTTTATAATGTAATCTCAAAGGAAAACAGCACTTTGAACATTGATGTGTGGCCTGCTTTGCAGCCCCTGGGGAGCAGTCCTGGGCTTAGTATAATGAACAAGAAGGCTGATCTTCCAACCCTTTTTCTTCTGTGTAGATGACTTGGTTATTAGTTGAGCCAGCTCTTGGCTTTTGGCTTCTGATACTTACTTTAAAACGACTCATTTCCCACCTATTTGTTTTCAATGAAAACTCCTCTACAAGATTAGCCCTGAGGGCTGGGAAGAGCGCTTGCCCCGTATACATGAGGCCCTGGGTTCGATTCCCCAGCACCACATATACAGAAAAGGCCAGAGGTGGCGCTGTGGCTCAGGTGGCCGAGTGCTGGCCTTGAACAAGAGGAAGCCAGGGACGGTGCTCAGGCCCTGAGTCCAAGCCCCAGGACTGGCCAAAAAAATAAAAAAAATTAGTCCTGAACACAGAGCCACAGCAAAACTAGGGCCTGCGTTACCCGGCCCTGGTCCCCTGGGCTCTGCCCCCCACCCCGCCCCCCGCCCCATCTGTGTGCACAGGGCAGCTGGTCCTGCCTAGGCCCGCCCACACCTCGGGAGGACCAGTGCCTGGGCCCGGTGTGCAGGGTCCTCCGAGGTCACCGGCCCGGGGGCCGCGGGCCCGGGCTGCGGTGCGGGCAGCTCCCGGGCACTGGAGGGCCCGTCCCCGCGTCCCCGGCACGGGGCCCCTCTCGCCCTCTGGAGGTCGCTGCCTCGTTCGGGGTGCTGGGGATGGCACCCCGAGCCTCGCACATACCACAGGCCGCTCCGCCCCCTTACCGCGCCCCGGCTGGCTCTGCTGTCCACACGGTGCGCCTGGGGCTGAGTCTTCCCGAGCAGGCCTGGGGGCTCAGGCCTCCCAGCCTCAGGCCTCGCGTTCCGCCGTGGGGCGCGAGGGCGCGGGGCCTCAGCCTTAGGTTCCGCCGTGGAGCGCGCAGGGCCTCGGGCCTCACGTTGCGGCGTGGAGCGCGCAGGCGCAGAGTGGTGCGTAGGGCCTCGGGCCTCACGTTGCGGCGTGGAGCGCGCAGGGCCTCGGGCCTCCCGTTCTGGCGTGGAGCGCGCAGGGCCTCGGGCCTCACGTTGCGGCGTGGAGCGCGCAGGGCCTCGGGCCTCACGTTGCGGCGTGGAGCGCGCAGGGCCTCGGGCCTCACGTTGCGGCGTGGAGCGCGCAGGTGTGGAGCGCACCGGGCCTCGGGCCTCACGTTCTGGCGTGGAGCGCGCAGGGCCTCGGGCCTCACGTTCTGGCGTGGAGCGCGCAGGCACAGAGTGGTGCGTAGGGCCTCACGTTCTGGCGTGGAGTGCGCAGGTGCGGAGTGCGCAGGGCCTCGGGCCTCACGTTGCGGCGTGGAGCGCGCAGGGCCTCGGGCCTCATGTGGCTGCTTGGAGCGCGCAGGTGTGGAGCGCACCGGGCCTTGGGCCTCACGTTCCGGAGTGGAGTGCGCAGGGCCTCGGGCCTCACGTTCTAGCGTGGAGCGCGCAGGTGCGGAGCACGCAGGGCCTCGGGCCTCCCGTTCAGGCGTGGAGCGCGCAGGCGTGGAGCGGCGCGCAGGGCCTCGGGCCTCCCGTGGCGGCGCGGAGCCCCAGGGCCACTGGTCAGGGAGGATACAAAGGCGCCCTCCAGCCCCGCCCCCCCGTGGCCGCGCGGCCGCGTGGCTGTACCTGACAGGTGCTTTTGGAGCATCCTTGGAGCCTGCGTCAGTGTTGGTGAGGACTTGCAAGGCTTCGGCCCTCCACCTCCCGGCCGGGGGCGGCCGGCGCCCGGGCCGGGGGCTGGCGTGAGGAGCCCCGGCCCTCCGGCGTCCGCGCTCACGCCGTCCTCGCGTTTCAGTGAAGCGCTACGTCCGGAAGGGGATCCCGCTGGAGCACCGGGCCCGCGTCTGGATGGCCGTCAGTGGAGCCCAGGCACGGATGGACCAGCACCCTGGCCACTACCGCCAGCTGCTCCGGGGAGAGAGGAATCCCAGCTTGGAGGAGGCCATCAGGACAGGTGGGCAGCTGGGGCCCCCATGGCTGGGGTGCAGGCCTGGGGTGTGGCCACGCCCATGGATTTTAATTTGGAATTGTCTTTGGGGGGACAATCAGAGCTGACGTGGTCCATCCCCACGCAGCGGTCTTTCCCCCCTTTGCGAGGCTGCGTGCTGTCCTGTGTGGACCCCTTTACTTGCCCATGTACCAGTGAGCACTGAGCCATCTCGTCACAGTCCCCGCTGTGGTCCCTCTGGGTGTGTGTGCCCAGGCACAGGAAGGTGGGTCATACGCTAGCTCTGTTTAGTTTTTTGAGCATCCAGATAAAGTGTGTGTGTCCGTGCGTCCGTCCATCCTGGGGACTGAACTCAGCCTGGGTGCTGTCCCTCAGCTTTTTGGCTGAATTTTGTGGCTCTACCAGTTGAACCACAGCTACACTTCTAGATTTTTGGTGGTTAATTGGAGATAAGAATCCCACTTTTGGGCTGGGAATATGGCCTAGTGGCAAGAGAGCTCGCCTCGTATACATGAAGCCCTGGGTTCGATTCCCCAGCACCACATATACAGAAAATGGCCAGAAGTGGCGCTGTGGCTCAAGTGGCCGAGTGCTAGCCTTGAGCAAAAAGGAAGCCAGGGACAGTGCTCAGGCCCTGAGTCCAAGGCCCAGGACTGGCAAAAAAACAAAAAACAAAACAAAAAAAGAATCTCACTTTTTTGTCAGACTGGTTTTGAGTTGTGATCCTCAGATCTCAGCCTCCTGGAATAGTAAGGATTATAGGTGTGAGCTGCTGGCACTGGCTATCAGCTATTTTATAGAGACCACGTGGTGGGACTTCTCATGCAGAGCCACCTTCATGCAGACAAAGTGTCACTGCCAGCCACAGTCCTCCTGGTTTTTTCCTGTCCTGTAGAAAGACAGGAGAGGGTGCCTCTCATGGCCAGGGGGAGTCCAAGTCTGTATGGCTTGGAAGAGTAAGGATGCCGTCATCCCATGGACAATTCCGCATTGAGTCTCTCAAATTCCAGAAGTGTGTTTGGATCTTGGGAGGGGAGGGTGTGGTGGGAGCCTGAACCCTACACAAGCAGGAAGAGGCAGAGCAGGGAGGCTCTGATAAGGTCAGTTTGTTTAGTTTCTGGTGTTCAGCTTTGTCATCTTATTTCTGAAGGGAGGAGGCTCAGTGTATTTAGGAAGCTGCCCATAGTTCATGTGCAGTTTCTGCCTGCCATCCTCGGCCCTCAGGTTAGGAGCCCTGTCTGAGGGCGGTGCTGATGCAGCCAGGGTGTAAGTAGACTGCGAGGCCTGCGGCTCTGAGAAGGCTGCTCTGCTGTCTCTGATCCTGGGGCCTGCCTCTGCTTCTGCCTTCCTGGCCGCATGCCGTTGCCTGGGCTGCACTCAGCTGTGCTCACGCACAGGGAGGGTGGGCCAGGACGATGCTGGCAGCCAGGGTGTGGAAGCTCTTCTGGGACCCGGACAGAACCAGTGTCCCCACCCTCAGGAGTGCCCAGCGGCTGAATGGCAACCTTTGCTGAATTTCCCTGCAGACCTGAACAGGACATTCCCAGACAACGTAAGGTTCCGGAAGACGGCCGAGCCCTGTCTACAGAGCGCCCTGCACAACGTGCTGCTGGCCTACGGGCTTCACAATCAAAGCGTAGGGTACTGCCAGGTGAGTCCAGGCAGTGTGGGGTGCAGTTAGGTGAGTCCAGGCGCTGTGGGGTATAGTTAGGTGAGTCTAGGCGGCATGGGGTGCTGTCAGGTGAGATTCCAGGTGGTGAGGGCGCAGTCAGGTGAAGCCAGACAGTGTGGGGTACATTTAGGTGAGTCCAGGCGGTGTAGGGTGCTGTCAGGTGAGTCCAGGTGGTGTGGGGTACAGTCAGGTGAAAGTCCAGGCAGTGTGGGATGCTGTCAGGTGAGTCTAGGCAGTTTGAGGTGCTGTCAGGTGAGGCCAGACAGTGTGGGGTGCAGTCAGGTGAAAGTCCAGGCAGTATGGGGTGCTGTCAGGTGAGGCCAGACAGTGTGGGGTGCTGTTTGGTGAGTCCAGGCGGTGTGGGGTGCTGTCCGGTGAGTCCAGGCGGTGTGGGGTGCTGTCCGGTGAGGCCAGACAGTGTGGGGTGCAGTCAGGTGAAAGTCCAGGCAGTATGGGGTGCTGTTAGGTGAGGCCAGACTGTGTGGTGCTGTTCGGTGAGTCCAGGCGGTGTGGGGTGCTGTCCGGTGAGGCCAGACCTCTAGCATAGCATGCAGACATAGCCCAGTGCATAGTGGCAGCCTCAGGTGCTGACTGTCCTCGAGTTGTGAACAGAGGTTGGTACTGTGTTAGGAGTGGACAGTGACTGTCCTTGTGCTGGGCTGTGGGCCTCACACACCTCAGGTGCCTGTGGCCAAGGCTACTTAATGATGAGAGGACTTGAATGGCACCAGCAACCAGGAAGTTTATCCAGGTAACAAGTGAGAGCTCCAGAAACACCTAGTCAGGCCACTGGGCCCCATGCTGGGCAATTGAGCAGGACAAGGTGTAGGTCACTGCAGTGTGTGGATCATTGCAGTGTGTGAGTCATCACAGTGTGTGGACCGGGTCATCACAGTGTGTGGATCACCGCAGTGTGTGGATCACCACAGTGTGTGGATCTCTGCAGCGTGTGGATCACCACAGTGTGTAGATCACCACAGTGTGTGAGTCATCACAGTGTGTGGACCAGAAAGTGTATAGGTCACTGTAGTGTGTGGATCACCGTAGCGTGTGGATCCCTGTGGCATGTGGATCCCTGTGGCATGTGAATCACCGTGGCGTGTGGATCACAGTGGCATGTGAATCACCGCGGTGTGTGGACCACCGTGGTGTATGGATCACCGTGGTTTGTGGATCACCGTAGTGTGTAGATCTCCACAGTGTGTGGACTACTGCAGTGTGTGAATCACCACGGTGTGTGGATCACCATGGTGTGTAGACCACCACGATGTGTGGATTACTGCAGTGTGTAGATCACCTTAGTGTGTAGATCACTGCAGTGTGTGAGTCATCAAAGTGTGTGGACCAGGAAGTATATAGGTCATTACAGTGTGTGGATCACCACAGTGTGTGGATCACCACGGCGTGTGGACCACCACGGCGTGTGGACCACCATGGTGTATGGATCACCGCGGTTTGTAGATCACCGTAGCGTGTGGATCACCATGGTGTGTGGACTACTGCAGTGTGTGAATCACCGCGTGGATCACCGCGGTGTGTAGACCACCACGGTGTGTGGATCACTGCAGTGGGTGGATCACCATAGTGTGTGGATCACCACAGTGTGGGCTGCCTGGTGCCTTTTCTGACCTTCCCACCTATACTGTTCAGGTTCCTGATGTGCTGAATCCCTAGCAAAGAGTGGATCCTGAGAGCAAGCTGTTGTGAGTGAGGTGTGGGTGTCCCCCATCCTCTGGGGGACTCAGTCTGACACGGCTGGCAGAGCAGCCTGGGAAGGCAGGGACTTAAGGACCCATGGAGGTAGGCAAGTGGACAAAGCCTGTCAGCTCCAAGTTTGGTGTTTGCTTTAGTCTTCTCTGCATAACTACTGTGATCAGCAGTCTGGGACGCCCTGGAAGTACTCCCCCCCCCCCTTTGCCCCGCTGTGCACTCCTCCAGGTGAGGACACAACTCCAGGGCTCACATAGCAAAGCAGGGTCACCTCCAAGATCAGAGGCACAGCCTGTGGCCTTCCTGCAGCTGCCTCAACCATCAGCCACATGGACGTAGATACAGAGAGAGCTTTGACCTTTTTATCCAGTCCTGTGACTTGAACTCAGGGCCTGAGCCCTGTCCCTGAGCTGCTTTTACTCAAGGCTAGCACTCTACCCCTTGAGCCACAGCGCCACTTCCGGCTTTTTCTATATATGTGGTGCTGAGGAATGGAGCCCGGGGCTTCATGTATACCAGGCGAGCACTTTACCATTAGGCCACATTCCCAGCCCCTGACCTTTTTCTTTGGTCTCAGTGCTTGCTAGGCAGCACTCCATTACTTGAGTCAGGCTCCCAGTCTTTTCTTTTTGAGACCAGATGTCTATGTAGCTTGGACTGGCCTCATTCTTGTGATCCTCCTCCCCCAGTCTTTGACTAGGGTTGGGCACCCCACGCCTGGCTTTAGGCTCTGCTTTTGATCATGGGGTCAGTGTCCACATGAGCTTCCATGTCCGCACGGTCCCAGGTCACCATCCTCCCCAGGCCCACACGTCAGCACGGTCCCCAGGCCCAGTCGGCTTCCTGGCCCACACTAGGGTTCCCTCCAGCTCCACAGCCCTCACTCTCTTTGCCATGTCCCCATCACAATGCCGTGATCTCCCCTGCAGCTTCAGTTCACTGAGTCTCAACACTGGCCCTGCTGTGTGAAGGACTTGCCACGGTGGTGACCTGTTGTGGGTCACAACTGGTGGAGAAGATTCTGGTCTCTGGTTTAGAATTACAGGTAGCATTCAAAGGTGTGTGTGTGTACGGGTGCCTGGTGCTAGGGTTTGAATTCAGGACTTCTCATTTGCCAGGCAGGTATTTTCCTGCTGAGTGGTGCCTCTAATTCCAGAGGGTTCTCTCTCTCTCTCTCTCTCTCTCTCTTTTTTTTTTTTTGTCAGTCCTTGGCCTTGAACTCAGGGCCTGAGCACTGTCCCTGGCTACTCTTTGCTCAAGGCTAGCACTCTACCACTTGAGCCACAGCACCACTTCTGGCCATTTTCTATATATGTGGTGCTGGGGAATCGAACCCAGGGCTTCATGAATATGAGGCAAGCACTCTTGCCACTAGGCCATACTCCCAGCCCTCGGAGGGTTCTCTTAACTGTTCATTTATTCTTCACTTTATGTAAGCTGTCTAAACACAAAAACTTAGACGGCAAGCCTTTACTTCTAGCAGGAGGTTGCTCCAGAGTCCTGCAAGTTTCAGGGAAGAAGAGAAGAACCGGAAATCTAGCAGTTAGCAGCTTGACAGTCGCAGGGTCGTGGTGGAAGACTAAATCTTGTTTCAATTTTTCCTGTTTCAGGGAATGAATTTCATAGCAGGATATCTGATTCTTATAACGAAGAATGAGGAGGAGTCTTTCTGGCTCTTGGATGCCCTCGTTGGAAGAATACTCCCCGGTATGTTGACGATCCTACTGAGCCCTGCACTGCCGCTTCCACTGTTATCCAGCCGGTCAGCTGGGGCAGGGCATCCTGGCTCACGCTGTGATCCTGAGTACTCAGGGGCACAGCTATGAGAGTCATGGTTCAAGCCATCCCGGGCAGGAAAGCCTGTGAGACTCTTAGCCCCAGCAAACCAAGAAAAAGCTGGAAGCTCTAGTGTGGCTCAAGTGGACGCGCTCCTGCCTTGAGCAGAAGAGCTGTGCAAGGATGTAAGGCCCACACGTGTCAGCACGGTCCTGGGTCCCCGTCCTCCCAGGCCCACACGTGTCAGGGCACGCGCGCGCACACAATGGTTGACTGCCCCATTGAGTAGTGAGGACATGGGTCACTCCTTTGGTAGCTGAGGGTAAGAATCTCAGGTTCCCAGTGAGTGGAGGTAGAGCAGTTCAACAGTGAGCCTCAGTGGGGGGCTTCAGTCACCCCGGCTGTGCTGGGCCCATGGATGCCTGTCCCTATGGGTGGAGCCTGCTGCCCTGGAATCCCAATCCCGGCCGGCTTTCCTCACATTTGTGAACAGGGCTAAGATGCCACTCAGCACTGCTTCATCACAGATGACCACTTTTTAGAGTAAAATTCACTCTTTTCAGATCCTTCTACTTTTCTCTTTGTTAGTAACAGGACCCACTAGTTGTAGTAAAGCCCAGTGCAGGCTGTGAGTGCAGCCCGGGTCCCTTTGGCCAGAGACCTTCTGTGGGAGAGCCCTTGGGTGGCAGTGGCTTCTGCCCTTCCCAGCCAGACTGTGGTGCTGGGGAATGGGACTGGGGCTTGGTGCTGGGGAATGGGTGTTTAAAACTCAGAGAGAAGCTACAGCCAGTGCCTCACGCCTGTCATCCCAGCTTAGCTACTCAGGAGGCTGATATCTGAGGACCACAGTCCAAACCAAGCCTGAGCAGGAAAGTCTGTGAGACTCCTATCTCCAAAAAACTACTTAGAAAAAGCCGGATGTGGTGCTGTGGCTCAATTGATAGTGTGAACCTTGAGCAAAAGAAGCCCAGGACAGTGGCCAGACTCCTGAGTTCAAGCCCCCCAGCACTAGTAAAAGACAAAAACCCACAAACAAACTCAGGGTTATATGGCTTTAGCTGCCACCTCTCAGGCCTACAGTATGTTCCTGGCTGCAGTCAAACTGCAGACACATCTCAGTTAATCCTCAGACAGCTGAATGGCACACACTCTTTTCAACCATTGCCACACTGAAGATAGAATCCACGGGACCCAGAGGTAGAGCTTGCCACGCTGAAGACAGAGCCCATGAGACCCAGAGGTAGAGCTTGCCACGCTGAAGACAGAGCCCACCAGACCCAGAGGTAGAGCTTGGTATGCTGAAGACAGAGCCCACGGGACCCAGAGGTAGAGCTTGCCACGCTGAAGACAGAGCCCACGGGACCCAGAGGTAGAGCTTGCCACGCTGAAGACAGAGCCCATGAGACCCAGAGGTAGAGCTTGCCACGCTGAAGACAGAGCCCACCAGACCCAGAGGTAGAGCTTGGTATGCTGAAGACAGAGCCCACGGGACCCAGAGGTAGAGCTTGCCACGCTGAAGACAGAACCCACCAGACCCAGAGTAGAGCTTGCCACGCTGAAGACAGAACCCACCAGACCCAGAGTAGAGCTTGCCACGCTGAAGACAGAACCCACCAGACCCAGAGTAGAGCTTGCCACGCTGAAGACAGAACCCACGGGACCCAGAGTAGAGCTTGCCACGCTGAAGACAGAACCCACCAGACCCAGAGTAGAGCTTGCCATGCTGAAGACAGAGCCCACGGGACCCAGAGTAGAGCTTGCCACGCTGAAGACAGAACCCACGGGACCCAGAGTAGAGCTTGCCATGCTGAAGACAGAGCCCACGGGACCCAGAGTAGAGCTTGCCACGCTGAAGACAGAACCCACGGGACCCAGAGTAGAGCTTGCCACGCTGAAGACAGAACCCACGGGACCCAGAGTAGAGCTTGCCACGCTGAAGACAGAACCCACGGGACCCAGAGTAGAGCTTGCCACGCTGAAGACAGAACCCACGGGACCCAGAGTAGAGCTTGCCACGCTGAAGACAGAACCCACGGGACCCAGAGTAGAGCTTGCCACGCTGAAGACAGAGCCCACGGGACCCAGAGTAGAGCTTGCTATGCTGAAGACAGAACCCACGTGACTGCGGGAAGTGCACGTAGGAAGACTGAAGTCCAGACCAGCTGGGGCACAGAGAGAGAGGAGCTCTACTTTCAAAATATCCAAGGGGCTGGGGCCCCAGCTCTAGTGGTGGAGCGCCTGCCTAGCAAGCACAGGCCTCCAGTTCTGAGTCCAAGCCCCAGCACCACCAAAAAATAAAAGAAAAAGTTCCTAAAAGTCTGACAAAGGAATGCAGGGGAGCAGGGTCCGGTGAGAACACGCCCCAGGATTGGAGCGGGACATGTGAGGACTACGTTCTCCAGGGGTGAGGACACGAGTTCCCACAACAGGGGGCTGTCAGCGGAGCTCGACACATTCCACGCGGCCACCGTCCTGAGAAGTGACGGAGGCATCAGCCCCGTTCCATGCAGGAGGGGCCTCACCAGGGAAGGGGGAGCCGTGGAACCCACCAACTAGGCCTGGGCTGGGTTCACCGCAGGGCAGCCCAGGCCTCCCCCCTGAAGCCTCATCCCCTTCTCCATCCGTGGCCTCCACACGTGGCCAGCCTGTTCCCGTGGGTCTCCACGCCTGTGACAGGACTTTGCTTGGCTCCCACGATGATCTTGCCCCAGTTCACAGGAGGGCAGGTGATGGCTCAGCAGGCTTGGAGGGTCTCCAAGTCTCATCCTGCTCTTCTGTGGTGCCTTCCATGGTCATGGGGTCACTGTGCCAATGGAGACTTTGTGCTTTCAAGTGGAGGGGTGTGGATGGGTGCATCTCTGGGGACAGATTCCTGTATGGCCCTGCCCTCCCTCCTCCTCCCTGCACCTGCCCACACAGTCCCTGCCCTCCCTCCTCCTCCCTGCACCTGCCCACACAGTCCCTGCCCTCCCTCCTCCTCCCTGCACCTGCCCACACAGTCCCTGCCCTCCCTCCTCCCTGCACCTGCCCACACAGTCCCTGCCCTCCCTCCTCCTCCCTGCACCTGCCCACACAGTCCCTGCCCTCCCTCCCCCTCCCTGCACCTGCCCACACAGTCCCTGCCCTCCCTCCTCCTCCCTGCATCTGCCCACAGAGTCCCTGCCTGCTCGTCCCTCGCCACCAACTTCACTTGCTTCTTGCTTGGACTTGGCACTTCCCAGGAGCACCATGTGAGCCCTGGATGAATTGCCCGACTTGAAAAACCGGTTGCACTTGGTTTTCTTTCCTTGCAATTAGGGAAACGAATTGCTAGTCACAGAAGTAGCCTCGCACAAGTCAGCAGGCCTGCCATGTAGAGGCCACGAAGGCCTGTTCTGTTGGTTTTGTTTTTGTCAGTTCCTGGGCTTGAACTCAACCTGGATGCTATCCCTGAGCTCTTCTGCTCAAGGCCTAGTGCTCTACCACTTGAGCCACAGCTCTGCTTCCAGACTCTTCTGGTGCTTAGTGGGAGATAAGAGTTTCACAAAAGACTTTCCTGCGTGGGCTGGCTTTGAAGCTCAACCCTCAGATTGCCACCTCCTGAGTGGCTAGGATTACAGGTGTGAGCCACTGGCCAGGCCCCTTCAGTAGACTGTAGCTCCACACCTACGTGTAGGAGCGTAGAGTGGGCTCTGTGTCCTGTTGGTCTCTGCCAAGTATGGGCTGGACTCTGCTGGTCAGGCCAGGGAGGGAGCTTCTGGGTCCTGGGTGTGGCTGGTTTAGCCGTCCTGCTGGCCTTGACCCATCCCCGGGTCAGGAGCCCCTTTCAAATCAGATCCCATGAGCTGAGTCCCAGGAGCTTGGCCCTTAGAGCCACACTCGGTGCTGGACGCTCTGTGGACGTGGCCTCTTCTCGTGTTGCATCTGTCTCAGAGGGGGCGCTGCTTCAAGCCTGGTGTCATGTCATCCCCTTCCAGGGTTGGAGCTGAGCGCTGCTCTTGCTGGCAGGAGGAAGCTCTGTGTGTGTGGGCCCCTGTTTCTTAGGCTCTGCCTGCACCTGCTGGTTCTCTGAGACCTTTGGCTCCAGTGGCCGGGGGCTGAGGAGGGACATGGGGGTGGGGCATGTCACATCTCCCTTTGTCCTCCTGTAGCCAGAACAGTGTGACATCTCTGAGCTGCCGGCTGGATTCTGGGGTCAGGGGTCCACTGAAGGCACAGGAAGTGTCCTCATGGGTCCATTGTTCTCCCTGTGTGCAGTTTCCAGGGAAGGGGTCAGGGTTTGGGTGAAGAAGGCCCCACGTGGGTGGCTGAGACCTCGGGACTGCTCCTGAGGACAGGAGCTGCCCATAGGAGAGCTCCGAGCTGGGTGAGGACTGGGGTCTGCTTGCGGGTCTCAGGCCATGCCCAGGGCACAGCAGGGGTTGCAGGGAGAGCAGGCCTGACTTTGGGGGAGGGGGGGGTTCCAGGCCTGTAGCCACCCCTGTGCCCAGCAGTGTTGCTCTCATCTGTTTCCAGATAGCAGAGAGAGCATTGCGACTCTCCCTCCCTCCCCTCCTCCCCTCCCACTCTCCATTCCTTTTCCTGTACCTCTTTCCTCCTTCAGCAGGCCCCAGCATGCTGAGTGAGTTGTCCCCATGATGCTGATTTAGGCGATGAAATGGTGTGTGTGTGCCTGTCATGTCATTCATACATGGGAAACACAGCAGCCACTCCGGACGGCAGCCCTGACTGCGACTCCAGAATGTAGGGCCTGGGGGGCTGGAGCTCACTTCTCTACCTGTCCTGGGACAGGTGGGCCTGTGTCTGAGCATGGTGAGGAGCTGACAGGGTGGATGGCCTCGGAGCTGAGTCGACAGGCTACGGAGGCTGAGAGAGGGAGGGCACACCAGGCTTTTCCAGGAGCCCAGACCAGCCTGCTCGAGCTTCTTGGTGCTCCTTGCCTGGGTTTTCACATGCGAGGAGTGTGTCCAGGAGGAGGGTGGAGAGGCAAGGTGGCTGTAAGTTAATCCTCTCCTGGGAGTCTGACTCAGCCTGGAGGAGGTCAGGGTGCGTTTAGTGAGTATTTTTGGAAGCTGTTCTAAGCTTCTCTGTAATAGGGCCAAGGTCACAGTGAGTGGCACTGCAAATCCCCTCAGCTTCCGCTCAGCCCTGTTCCCACCACAGAGCCTTGACAACCCCCAAACCTCCCCTCTCCCCGCTGCACTGGAGTGTGCTCAGTTAGGAAGAAAGGTCCCAGTGGAGGCCCCGGCCGTGACCCAGCCATCTGGAGGCTGACGCAAAAGGGTCAGAGCGGAGGACCAGCCTTGTCTCAGGGAAACCTTGCCTCAAAACCGAAAACAAAGGGATTTGGGCTAGAGGAAGAGGGAAGACTCACTGCTGAAGGTGGGGAGGCAGGTGCAGAATAGGATATATAATTTAAGACAGGTCTTGCTCTCCTTGTGTCAGTATTTTCATTGATTCTTTTCCAACGGAGACTGTCAATATCACCAGCTTCACTGTGTGGACCGGGCGCGTGGCTGGGGTGCAGTGTGCACATGTACTCCACGTGTGGACCGGGCGCGTGGCTGGGGTGCAGTGTGCACATGTACTCCACGTGTGGACCGGGCGCGTGGCTGGTGTGCAGTGTGCACATGTACTCCACGTGTGGACTAGGCACGTGGATCATGTGCAGTGTGCGTATGTACTCCACGTGTGGACCGGGCGCGTGGCTGGGGTGCAGTGTGCACATGTACTCCACGTGTGGACCGGGCGCGTGGCTGGGGTGCAGTGTGCACATGTACTCCGCGTGTGGACCGGGCGCGTGGCTGGGGTGCAGTGTGCACATGTACTCCGCGTGTGGACCGGGCGCGTGGCTGGGGTGCAGTGTGCACATGTACTCTACGTGTGGACCGGGCGCGTGGATCATGTGCAGTGTGCACATGTACTCCACGTGTGGACCGGGCGCGTGGCTGGGGTGCAGTGTGCACATGTACTCCACGTGTGGACCGGGCGCGTGGCTGGTGTGCAGTGTGCGCATGTACTCCGCGTGTGGACCGGGCGCGTGGCTGGGGTGCAGTGTGCGCATGTACTCCACGTGTGGACCGGGCGCGTGGCTGGGGTGCAGTGTGCACATGTACTCCACGTGTGGACCGGGCGCGTGGCTGGGGTGCAGTGTGCACATGTACTCCACGTGTGGACCGGGCGCGTGGCTGGGGTGCAGTGTGCACATGTACTCTACGTGTGGACTAGGCACGTGGATCATGTGCAGTGTGCACATGTACTCCACGTGTGGACCGGGCGCGTGGCTGGGGTGCAGTGTGCACATGTACTCCACGTGTGGACCGGGCGCGTGGCTGGTGTGCAGTGTGCGCATGTACTCCACGTGTGGACCGGGCGCGTGGCTGGGGTGCAGTGTGCACATGTACTCCACGTGTGGACCAGGCGCGTGGATCATGTGCAGTGTGCGTATGTACTCCACGTGTGGACCGGGCGCGTGGCCGGGGTGCAGTGTGCGTATGTACTCCACGTGTGGACCGGGCGCGTGGCTGGGGTGCAGTGTGCACATGTACTCCACGTGTGGACCGGGCGCGTGGCTGGGGTGCAGTGTGCACATGTACTCCACATGTGGACCGGGCGCGTGGATCATGTGCAGTGTGCGTATGTACTCCACGTGTGGACCGGGCGCGTGGCTGGGGTGCAGTGTGCACATGTACTCCACGTGTGGACCGGGCACGTGGCTGGGGTGCAGTGTGCGTATGTACTCCACGTGTGGACCGGGCGCGTGGCTGGGGTGCAGTGTGCACATGTACTCTACGTGTGGACTAGGCACGTGGATCATGTGCAGTGTGCACATGTACTCCACGTGTGGACCGGGCGCGTGGCTGGGGTGCAGTGTGCACATGTACTCCACGTGTGGACCGGGCGCGTGGCCGGGGTGCAGTGTGCGTATGTACTCCACGTGTGGACCGGGCGCGTGGATCATGTGCAGTGTGCGTATGTACTCCACGTGTGGACCGGGCGCGTGGCTGGGGTGCAGTGTGCACATGTACTCCACGTGTGGACCGGGCGCGTGGCTGGGGTGCAGTGTGCACATGTACTCCACATGTGGACCGGGCGCGTGGATCATGTGCAGTGTGCGTATGTACTCCACGTGTGGACCGGGCGCGTGGCTGGGGTGCAGTGTGCACATGTACTCCACGTGTGGACCGGGCACGTGGCTGGGGTGCAGTGTGCGTATGTACTCCACGTGTGGACCGGGCGCGTGGCTGGGGTGCAGTGTGCACATGTACTCTACGTGTGGACTAGGCACGTGGATCATGTGCAGTGTGCACATGTACTCCACGTGTGGACCGGGCGCGTGGCTGGGGTGCAGTGTGCACATGTACTCCACGTGTGGACCGGGCGCGTGGCCGGGGTGCAGTGTGCGTATGTACTCCACGTGTGGACCGGGCGCGTGGATCATGTGCAGTGTGCGTATGTACTCCACGTGTGGACCGGGCGCGTGGCTGGGGTGCAGTGTGCACATGTACTCCACGTGTGGACCGGGCGCGTGGCTGGGGTGCAGTGTGCACATGTACTCCACGTGTGGACCGGGCGCGTGGCTGGGGTGCAGTGTGCGTATGTACTCCACGTGTGGACCGGGCGCGTGGCTGGGGTGCAGTGTGCACATGTACTCCACGTGTGGACCGGGCGCGTGGCTGGGGTGCAGTGTGCACATGTACTCCACGTGTGGACCGGGCGCGTGGCTGGGGTGCAGTGTGCCTATCACATGTTCTCATTGGGTGGGCAATTACCTGGATAACTCCCCCAGTTCTCTGAAGCATTAAACTGTGTAGCAATGCACCCCGTCTACAAGCCAAACGTGTAGTAGGAAACGCAGACGTCTACTTTGACGTCATTTTTTTGTGGTGGTTGTGTTTTCTCCCTAGCAGTGCGAGGTTTTTAACTCAGGGACAGGTACTCTACCAGTTCAGCCCAGCCCCAGTCTTTTAACAAGAGAAGCAGTGTGCTTTGTGTTATTTTTGTCGTGGTAAACGCTCATCTCGCAGAGCTCACCAGCAGAGCCGCTTCTGAGCGCGCGGCCCGGCGGCACCCCTCCACCATGCCCGCCTCCCCTCCCTCCTGCAGTCTGGAGCCACACAGGGAGGGGGCCCTCAGGCACCGGCAGGTGCCATCCATGACGCAGTCTGGGTCAGTGCCCCGTCAGTCCCGCCCGGAGGGTGTTTATGTGTGGACGCGTGACGACCCATTTGGCTCTGGGCTCGGCACTGCTGAGAATGGATGGGTGGCATGTCCAGTGGCGGCCTTGCACCTGTAGGTTTTCATCCACCTCCAGTGAGGCGGGAGCAGGTGGCCCCTGACCTCCACCTTCGGCTCGGCCTCCTTCCCGGCCCCTCCCTCTGTGGCTTCGTTCTCCCTCTCCTGGGGTGGCCCCGTGCCGGGAGGAGCGGGTGGAGTGAGGTGCGAATTGCCTCGGGTTCCTCTTCTCCCCTCCACCGGGCAGATTACTACAGCCCTGCCATGCTGGGCCTGAAGACTGACCAGGAGGTCCTCGCCGAGCTGGTGAGGATGAAGCTGCCGGCCGTGGCGGCCCTGATGGACGGCCACGGCGTGCTGTGGACGCTGCTGGTGTCTCGCTGGTTCATCTGCCTGTTCGTGGACGTCCTGCCTGTGGAGGTGAGCGGGCGCCACGCTCAGCCCTGCGACCGGGCGGGAGGCCTCCCGGGTGACCCGCACGTCCGTGTCTCGACAGACCGTGCTTCGAATCTGGGACTGCTTGTTCAATGAAGGCTCCAAAATCATCTTCCGAGTGGCCCTCACCTTGATTAAGCATCACCAGGCGCTGATCCTGGAAGCAGACAGCGTTCCAGACATCTGTGACAAGTTCAAGCAGATCACCAAAGGGGACTTCGTGATGGAGTGCCACACGTTTATGCAGGTGAGGCCTGGGACCCTGCCCTGCCCTGCCCTGCCCCTGGGCCTCTGCCGGGACGCCCTCTTTCCCAGGGCCCCTGGGCCTCTTGAAGCCATGGCCAGTGACTGGAGTCCAGGGGTCACCATGTCTCCTTCCTCCTCATGCATCCTAAACCTGGGAGCCAAAGCAAGGCAGCGCCATGCTTCTCTTAGCACGGCTTGGACCAGTGGCCGCTGCCCACCCGCAGGGCAGGTGCCGCCCCACCTGCCCCGTGGTTTCCTGCCGGGGGTTGTGAGGCCCGCGGTGAGGCCTCTTGGCTCCTCTGGAGCCTGGTCTTGGGCCTCCTGACCTGCCTGCCACTGGAGGTGGTGACATCTTCCTGCCTCGGTGCAGGGAGGACCTGCTGGCCTCCAGCCCCACGCAGGCCGTGTGGTGGACTTGGTACCTGCTGACCGTGAGGCTGGAGGGGAGGGTGAGAAGCCAGAGCAGAGCTCGTTCCTGCTCAGGAATGATTGACAGCAAGACCTGACGGGCCACAGCCTGAGGCTGGCTTCGCATTTTCACTTTTATCCTGAAGTCACGACAGGTCCCTGGCCGACTGCCCCACGGTGCCCTGCTCAGGGGTCCGGGAGGGCAGCTGGTATTGGTGTCAGGCCTGGGAAGGGGTGGCATTCCAGCGGCCAGGAGCAAGCTCACTGCCTGGAAGGCCCCGACTGGCTCCCCACTGTGGGTGCGGTGTGCAGGCAAGGAGCCTCGGCACCACCACGGGCCACAGCACTCAGTGTCCTCATCCTCTGCACTGCCAGGCCCACCAGCTATGTCTCCAGCGAGGGGCAGGGGGCTGGCTGTGATCACCCTGAGGAGGGGTAGAGTGCCCGGCCCTGAGTTCAAAACCCAGTCCTGCCGGGGCCAAGGCTCTTGTGAGGACAAGTGTGGGCCCTGGCAGCTGCCGTGGCCTCGTGACTCGAGACAGGGCAGGTGGCAGGTCTGTCTTCTGCCAGGCGGGCCAGGCTGGGGTCTCCTGGAGCTCGCCTGCCCCTGCAGGTGGCAGCCAGAGGCTTCACCAAGCCAGGCGTGGAGACTTGAAAACTAAACTCCACTGTGCCTCCGCCCTCTCCAAGGCCCCAGTGGCGGTGACTGGCCGGAGGCTGCATGGGCTGCGCCCTCCTGCGGGCGGGAGCTTGGGCAGCTGCTGGGTTGGGGGGGCGGGGCGCGGGCCTCGGGGTGGGCGCCTTTGGTCTGCCACGCTGCTGTCACCAGGCAGGGAAGGTGGTGTCCTACTGCCTTTGCCGTCCTGTTTTTTAATCTACCTGTCTCTTCCAGAAAATATTTTCAGAACCGGGGAGCTTGTCCATGACGACCATCTCCAGGCTCCGGGAGAGCTGCCGGGCAGCGCTGCTGGCGCAGGGCTGAGGCTCACCCCACCTCCCCCTACACCCGGACGACGACGCGTCAGGCCAGGCGGCACGGACCGGTTCCTACTGCTCTCGGCACCCCTGAGCCCTCCACGCTTTAGTGGGGACATTTTTTAAGAGTCACTTAAAATTATGCCATCCAGTAGCTTTTGAATTATTAGCTATACTAAAAATTTATTTGAATATATTTTTTGAGACTTTAGCAATACATGAGATGTGTGGCCTGCGTTTGTATTTAATCACGTGTGCCCTGGGTTATCAGTCCCCCGAGGGAGGCCGTGCTTCACGTGAAGCCTGTGTTGGGAAGGAGAGGGGGATGTAAGAGTGAACGGGGTCTTGAGCACAGCCATGGCCAGGTAGGAACCCCTCGGAGTTCAAGGCTCTGGCGTGAAAAGCAGTGCCGTCCCCAGCCCGCTGCCGCGGGGCCACGGCCAGGCTGAGCAGAGCAGCAGGGCACAGGTCGAGCTGGGAAGTCCTCCCAGGAGCGCTCTCACAATGGGCCTTCTGCTTACCGGGCGGCTTGCTGTCTCCTCCGGCTCTCCGTGGCCAGGGGGGGCTCCTCAGGGAAAGCAGATTTTAGCAGAAGCGTGCACAGCCCAAGGGACGAGGTGGCTCCATCACAGCGAGCCTGGCGGCCAGCACGTCTCAGCCGGCTCCCCCTGGGGACAGGACCAGGTTGGCTGGGCTAGGTGGCTGCCATGTTACTGCTGCTCTCAGAGACCATCTGGGGCCTTCAGGGCCAAGCTGCACTCCGGACAATGTCTCTGCCTGTAGCATCAGACAGCATGACGTGGCCACTGCCCCCCTCTCCCCTGTGGCTGGCCCGCTGGGTGTCTTCCCACACTCCTCAGGCACAGTGCCTGCCTGGGTGTGGGCCTGTCTCCCAGGGGATGGCTTCATCCTGCAGCCCTGCCTCCACCCCAGGCCGAGGCTCTGGGTGCACCCAGGCTCGCTTGCAGGACAAACGGGGATGCAGAGGAGTAGAGGACGTCTCTGTCCCATCCTGCACCAGATGGCCTCACAGGCCCCGTGCCCATGTCCCCAGAAGCTGCGGCCCCTGGAGGCACACAGCTTGCTCCAATGCCGGACACCTGCTTCTTTCAAAGCCCTGGTGTGCAGACCTGGCACCAGGCCCGGGCAGCTGGGAGCCGGCTTCGCAGTGCTGGCCAGGCATGTGGGACTGTTTGCTGGGAGGGGAGGTCTGAGAGCCTGGCTGGACTTCCTGTCCCCAGCCTCCAATTCTGCCGGTCCCGGGTACCACGGCGCTCCTGACACAAACACGTTATGTAGAGCTGACTAGGGAGATCAGGTTGACACGGGAAGTGTGCTTGCACAGACAGCATTTGTACAGTCATGAGCGTTGGTGTTAGGCTCAGACTGTAGCATGGGGCAGGCCACCCTCCATGCACAGCGACCTCTGGGGCCACAGCCCACACACGGGTGCACAAGGTGGACGACAAACACAAGGTCCAGACGGAAAAAGGAGACTTTTTATTAGCACTGTTACAGGCAATGCGTTAGGTGTGAGCCGATCCTCAGTGCACAAGCCCAGTCACCACGGCTACGCCAGCGGAGTATTATTGTACACAGTGCAGAAACAGGGTCGTCCTGAATGCCAACAGAAGACTGAAAACCACTTTACAAAAAAAAGTAAATTTAAAAACGCCCCTCTTTATACTAAAAAAGTGCCAGCCCGCAGCTGGCAGGACACGGGGAGCACCTGATGGTCACCCCCAAGGTGGCGGGCTGGGCCCCCCTCCCCCGCATCTAACAGTGCAATCTGGGCATCCAGATGTCCGTGCCGAGTGGTCTGCTGTCTGCAGTTCTTAAATGCGAGGGTGAGCGACCGGCCACCCTCCATCAGTCCCCAGCGTTCCGACCACAGATTCCCTTGGTAAGGCTTAAATCTGAGCAAAGAATGAAGAAACCAAACACCAAATCTTAAAACGTCGAATGAGAGTTGAGCCTGTGCCAATTCAGGAAAGCACTCTTGTCCTCCTTTAGAGTTCTACTTTGGTAATATTAACATTTAACCAGTTAGCAAAATATTTAACCCAGTTAGCAAAATTAACACCATCATTTCAATAGTTACTCCTTTGTGCATAGTAAAGGTTGCAGGATGAACTTCACATTTGATAAAGCAGATTTGGAAACAGTTTGCCAGAAAGTGTCGTCCCCTCCCCATCCATCTAAACGTGGGGACCAGAGCACAGGCCCTGCGGGTGCGCACGAGGCCCACCGGCCGGCTAGATGGTCTGGTAGCCGGCGTGACTCCTCTTCCTGCCGATGAGGTAGGCGATGAGGACGATGAGGACCAGCCCCGCCAGGGCGCCGCCCACAGCGATGGGGATCAGCATGTTGTTCCCGTCCAGCAAACACTCTTCCACTGCAAGACAGACGGCGCTGTGCCTCGTGTCCCCAAGCCAGCCACGCGCTCGCGCTCGGGGGGGGCACTTTCCACAGGACTGGTGCACAGTCCACCCCAGCCAGCCTGGACGCCACACTCGGCAAGCACTGCTTCCCAGGACGCCCCGCGGCCCACCCCAGCCCCTTCTGAGCCCGGGGGCCCTCTCCAGAATCTCTCAGGGCAACAGGGTGGGAGCGAGCGTCCTTGCCCGAACGCCCCACGCGGAGGCCAGCCAGCTCCCACAGGGTGGCGCGGCTCACTGCTGCTTTGCTGCTGTGGACACAGTGCCCTGATGTGACTCACCAGACCCGAATGTGTCCCCGTCCACTTTGAACGCCTGCACCCACACGCTGAAGATGTTGAGGGAGAAAGCCTGCGTGACATACAGCCGCTCCTCGGTGTTACACCTGTACGAGTTCCCCACAGAGGCCTGCAAGGCTCGCAGCGAGCTGTTGGCAGCTTGGAACGAGGGGTCTGTAGGGCAAGGGCAAGAGTGACTACTGTGGGCCAGCAAGGGCAGGGCCACAAGGACTGGGGGAGGGGAGGGGCTCACCTTTGGCATCGGGAAGAGTCATGTTCAACTGGACTCCTTCCAGGAAAAACCGGCTAGCACTTGTATTCTGAAAAAGCAGGGGACAATCGCTAGCCACTCATACACAATTGAGGTTGGTTGTCAACTGACAAAAGGCCGGCCATTACACACACAGCATGCCCTGAGGACAGCGAAACCTTTTCTGAATGGACAGGGAAGTTCTACAAGAGATGGACAGTCGGGGCCATCTACCTGCACAGTGGAGTCGCGTATTCAATAGGGCTGGGGGCACAGCCTGCTGACAGAGCTCTTGCTAGGCCATGTTCGTTGGCATCACAAGTTGGCATCAAAGTTGAAAAACATGTACCGCTGGTGTGTATACTCTCCCTGCTACTGACTGCATAGATGGCTCATCCTCGGAGACAGGGGAGGGGGTCACAACGCAGGCACTGCGCAGTGGACCGCGGCATGAGGCCCCGGGAAATGGAGAGGCATACCAGAGACTCATGTGCCACCAGGCTGGGCTAGCCACACTCGCCCACTACTTCTCCGCAATGTCGCCCGCCACGGCCCCCCCCCCCCCCCCCCGCAATGCCTGCTGCAAGGACTCAGAAAGCTAGTTCTCTCCTGCAGGGCGGGCAGCAGAGCCCAAGCAGCGCCCCTCTGGAGGCAGTGTGAGGGCCGTCTCCGCCAGTCACTCTAGCGTCTGGACGCCCTATGGCAGCTACAAGCTCATTAAGGAACAAGAATCTCTGTCCGGAAGGTGGCAGGAAGAAGCTGCCAGCAAATGTGGATAGAGCACAGAGCCTCACCATGCCAAACTTCAAGGTCAGGAAGAAATCCTCCTCGCTCAGCAAGGTCAGGGCCACGTGGTAGGGACCACAGCTCCCCACAGCTTTGGTGTGGTTTGGATTGAGGTTGAGCACTCTGATCACAGTCTACAAAGAAAAGCAACGGGGTCAGCCTCCAGCCTGCGGGCTGTTCACCCTCAACCTCTCCAACGCAGGGAGCAGCCTGGAATGATCACACTGTGACCACCCACTCTGCTCGGGGCGTGGCAGTCCGTATCACAGCCTCCAAGTCACTGGGACCCCAGGGGCCCACAGCCACATGCTTTCAAGCTCCCCCCACTCACCCCATTTTCTCCCATCCTACCACAGTGTTACTATCAGGAGAGCACGGGTAGGAATGCCATTTGGCTGAGGACTACTGCTGAGGGTCTGCACACCTTTCTGTCAGGTGCCAGTCCAGCACAGTGGCTCCTGGGCAGAGGGCCCTGCCCCCCCCCCCATGAAGTCCCACACCAGGGTCAACAGTGGTGCTCCTACCATGTTGTCTTTCCGTGTGTAGGTGAAGTTCAGCTGCAGCCCCATACTGGCCAGCAGGCAGGTCCCGTTGGCGCCACTCACATTGTACCTGGACACCGAGGGGCTGGTGGGCTCAGCTGTTGGCGTGGGACTTGGAGGTGCGGTGGTCGGCGCGGGTGGTGCGGTGGTCGGTGACGGTATGTCCTGCCTGCAGCGTGTCTCTGTGGGGAAGGGAAGTGTGTGGAGGGAGGGTCAGGGTCCCGCTTGCTACCAGCCAACAGCTGCCTGCGCAGTTGGACGTGAGCACGCCCGCCATCTTTCTGCATCACCGCAGCCTGCCCCCATACCACTCTCGCCACCCCTGGTAGCACTCCCACCTCCTTAGGGGCACTGGGTGGACCGGGCCACTTGGCTGGACGGCTCTGAGCAGCAGGGACAGGAGCACCCCTCCTCGGCGCAGAGGGGGCAGCTGTGCTTTCTCTGCACGACACCCCCTCCCAAGGCCAGGGGAGCCCTGCCCAGCACGCAGGCAGGTGAGGACTGCGAGACAATCCTGGTGCCTGCCCTGCCACATTCATCCATCAAACGTGGCAATTCAGTCATTCAGACCTGTCACCTGCCCAGCACTGCACAAGAAACCTCACAGACAGGAAAAGGACCCCAGCCAGCCAGGGCAAGGCAAGGACACCGCACGATTACATCCTAGGGCCAGAGGTGGGCCCGAGCCTGCGGGGGAATGGAACAAGCAAAACACGGTGGGGATAAACCACCTAACCAAGGAAGTGAGGAACCTCTACAACAGAAACCACAAAACTTCCAAGAAGCCAAGCGCCTGCAATCCTAGCTCCGAGGAGGCTGAGGGCTGTGGCAAGCAGGTGGACTTGAAAAAGCTGCAAAGGACATGTTTTCTCTTACCTGTGGAAACTAGACTTAAAATATAACCATACCTCAAAAAAATGCATGTGTATGTGACCAAACTGGCTCAAGGACCGTATTGGTCAAGAGTTCAATACAATGAGTATGGGGAGGCAGTATGGGGAACTGAACGGGGGCAGATGAATGAAAGGTGGGGCGATGGGCAAATGCACCAAGAGCACCTGACATACATGTGCAAAAACAGAACTAGAGGGCTGGGAATATGGCCTAGTGGCAAGAGTGCTTGCCTCCTACACATGAAGCTCTCGGTTCGATTGCCCAGCACCACAAATATGGAAAATGGCCAGAAGTGGCGCTGTGGCTCAAGTGGTAGAGTGCTAGCCTTGAGCAAAAAGAAGCCAGGGACAGTGCTCAGGCCCTGAGTCCAAGGCCCAGGACTGTCCCCCCCCCCCAAAAAAAAAAAACCCCACAAAAACACAAAAAAACAGAACTAGAAAACCTGGGGCTGGGAATATGGCCTAGTGGCAAGAGTGCTCGCCTCGTATACATGAAGCCCTGGGTTTGATTCCCCAGCACCACATATACAGAAAACGGCCAGAAGTGGCGCTGTGGCTCAAGTGGCAGAATGCTAGCCTTGAGCAAAAAGAAGCCAGGGACAGTGCTCAGGCCCTGAGTCCAAGGCCCAGGACTGGCAAAAAAAAAAAAAAAAAAAGAAAAAAGAACTAGAAAACCTGAGAAAGGGCTGGGAATATGGCCTAGTGGCAAGAGTGCTTGACTCATATACATGAAGCCCTGGGTTTGATTTCCCCGCACCACATATATAGAAAATGGCCAGAAGTGGCGCTGTGGCTCAAGTGGCAGAGTGCTAGCCTTGTGCAAAAAAAAAAAGAAAAGTGAGGACAGTGCTCAGGCCCTGAGTCCAAGGCCTAGGACTGGGGAAAAAAAAAAAATCCCGAGAAAGGTGGAATGGGACAGATAACAGCGGGGAGAACGGATGAAGAGGCATTATACACAAATAGACATAAATGGAAAGCTTTTTGTATCACTATTTGAAGAAATGCGGAAGTGCAAGTGCTCAGGTGTGGAGGGCACGATGCTTACAAGTCACTATCACCCCAAGTTAGGTTCTTTCTTTGCCACCTTGTTTCTGTGGTAATTCAAAGTCTGAAGACAATCTATACAGTTTCCCCATTTCTGCTAGGCTGTCCTGGCCGGTGGCCCCAGGGAGCCTGCTGGGTAACCTGCTGTTCCTTCCTGACTCCAGCTCTTCCGGCTGCAAAGATGGCCACTCCACGTCCCGTGGGAACCCACACTCAGGGAAAGGCCCATTCACCCACGGTCTCAACCCCCTCCTCAGCCCACGCTAGGCAGAGTCGGAGGACGGCCTAGAGCGGCCGTGTGGGGCTCTGGAATGACTTATTTAGATCATGTGGCCACACAGGCACTGCAGGCCACAGCCAGCTGGAGGTGCTCCAACTCGACATGAGCTGACCACACTGGCCACTCGCCTGGGCAGCGCCTAGGCTGGCCTTGCACCTGTACGGACATCAGGAATCCACAGACCTATGTGGACAGATACAGTGCCTTCTCCCTTAGTATGTAAACTACCAGCAGGGCACTGGTAGCTCACACCTATAGCCCTACTCAGGAGACTTGAGATCTGAGGACTGAGTTTGAAGCCAGTCCAGGCAGGCTAATCTGACAATCTCCCATCTCCAGTTAAATAGCAAAAATGCTGAAAGTGGAGGTGTAGATCAAATGACTGAGGAACAGCCTTGAGAGAACAAATGCTAATCAAGAGTGCAAGGCCAAGTTCAAGCCAAACACATAGACACAGCTCCAAGTGCAAACCCCAGACTTCCTTAAATACAAAGAACCAGAAAGGTAGTCATGATGACATCCAATGCCCCCAAGCAGGTTGCAGGGAGTGCTGTCCCAGGAGCCTCTGGACCTGGAGACCCAGAGGCAGCTACATGTGCAAGAGACCATGGCGGAGGAGGGCACTTGTTTGTCAGAAGCTTGTGGGCCTCAAAGACCTCCACTGATCTTGTGCAGCAGCGTGGAGCAAACAGATCCAAATGACCAGAGTCTGGAAGCACAGGCTGGGGCGACACCACTGGCAGGCTTCAGGGAGGGCAGTGGTCAGAACCCTCATCTTACACACGTCCCACTTGCAATCATGCAAGTAGGCTCTCAGAAGCAAACAGTGACATTTTGACAATGTAGGAGACAGTTTGCCGTGAGCCCAAAACTGACTGATCTGAAGCGTAAAGTCCTCCTTGAAGATTTTTACCCTTAAAAATCAGTGAGCCTAACCCTGCCTCATTTCCACGCAGCTGTCTCTAGGTCCCTCTTCTGGGGAAACGGAACCCAGCCACCCCACGGCCCAAGCACAGGCTGATGGGGCCACGCAAGGAGGGATGTGGTGCTTCATTTAGATGCAGGGCAAAGTCAACAGCCCAGACAGATGGCAAATTCTTGCAGAATGGGTTGATGGTCCAAAAGCAGGCTGCTGAACCAAGCTCAGTGACCTGTGAACTTGTAACTGTGAACTCTCAGCGCCCAGTACTGGTCTCTGCCAAGCCCAGGTGCCTGAGAGGATAGCATCGCACCTCTGGACTGCTGCCATCTCCAAACACCAGTCTCCCCCCAAAGCAGGCCCAGGCAGGCTTCCCAGAGCAATGAGCGGCTGGGGTCCACTCTGGGCGGGGAAAGGGGTTACTGCCACAGCCCCAGAGGCCTCTGTTGATTGGATGTATGGAGGTCTGGAAAAACCTGATGTAAGTTAGCTTCCTGCAGGACCTCCCTGGGAGTCCGTTTCTTTCCAATCCTGTCTGCCCTTTTTAGGGGGAGGAGGGGGAAGTGTGAGGGATGTTTTTCAGCTCTGGCTTTGTTTGGTAACACTTTTGAGACTGGATCCAAGTAATAAACAGTGATCACCCCAGACTGCAAGCTGTGGAATTGCAGAAAAATAAATGTGAATGGCTATGTTCCAGTAAAGCTTTACTGGATTTTGTAATCATGGTGACGTGCCAAGAAAGGGTCTTCCTTTTACCTCAGGTGGCAGCGCCTAGAGCAGGACAGCAGCTGCATTGACTCAGCGCTGCCAGAAGCACCTGCAGCTCCTCCCCAGCCCACCCAAGCCTTCCAGCAGATGCCACAGCAGCAGGCCTGGGCGGTGTGGATCGTTTGCAACCACGAGCAATTTCCCATCTGACTAGTGGGGCTTGGGGGTGGGGGAAAGAACGAGAACACAAGTGAGAAAATAGCATTTGTTATTCTATTATCAGACAAGGACCTAAGCACCTTGCACATATTTCCTTCCTTTTTATGCCAACAGCCCTCAAAGACAGATTGTGACTGCTTTACAAATAATTAAAAAAAACAACCCACCAAGCAATACCAGGTAGTGAGGAGGGGCTGGTCAGAGGGTGTAGGCCCAGGGGTCACCACATCCTTACAAGGTAATGCTGACTCTTCTGCACTCGCCCTGGCCTGGCTCAGCTGGACTGAGCAGAAGCTACCAGAGGCAGAGGCAGACTAAATATTAGCACTGTCACAAGGTTCAACACAGGCAAGGATTCAAATGCTTCGACTTTTGTCCACTCCTATCCTCCCTAATGAATAGCAACTTTGGGTCTGGGATGTGGCTCAGTGAGACACAGGACTTGCCCAGCATGTGTGAAGCCCTGGGCTCTTCAATACTGGGGGGAAAAGTGTGTATTAATTGTGGATGTAAAATGTGTACATGTTGTAGAATGTCTAATGTGACCTAATGAACATATGTCCTGTATTATCACTTCTACCCCCTCATGTTTTATGACAAGAATACTTAAAAGCCATTGTCTGAGCTTCATTATTCACTTTCCTGCCCAACTGCAGTTTTTTTTTTTTTTTTTTTTTTTGCCAGTCCTGGGCCTTGGACTCAGGGCCTGAGCACTGTCCCTGGCTTCTTCCCGCTCAAGGCTAGCACTCTGCCACTTGAGCCACAGCGCCGCTTCTGGCCGTTTTCTGTATATGTGGTGCTGGGGAATCGAACCTAGGGCCTCGTGTATCCGAGGCAGGCACTCTTGCCACTAGGCTATATCCCCAGCCCCCAACTGCAGTTTTTGTTTTTGTGTGTGTGTGTTTTATTTTGCCAGTCCTGGGGCTTGAACTCAGGGCCTGAGCACTGTCCCTGGCTTCTTTTTGCTCAAGGCTAGCACTCTGCTACTTGAGCCACAGCGCCACTTCTGGCCATTTTCTATATATGTGGTGCTGGGGAATCGAACCCAGGGCTTCATGTATACAGGACAAGCACTCTTGCCACTAGGCCATATTCCCAGTCCCCAAACTGGGGTTTTCTACTCTCGTTCCACTCCCTACCTCAACTACAGGTCATGCACATCCTGTCTCCTATTTCCAGGGGTAGTGATTCCAGATTCCATGAAAGAGTACACACCCTGTCCTTGTGTGAGCTTATTGCACCCCAGAATACACCCTGGTTTTATTATGTGTGAGCTTACTTCAACCCAGCATGCACCCTGTCCTTGTGTGAGCTTATTTTACCCCAGCCTCTTCCCTTCCAATTAAGGCAGGTCTACCCTGGCCGGGCCGGGGGAGGTAGTTCCGTGTAAGAGGGCTTGCATGGCATGCATGTGGCCCTGGATTGTACCCTAGAACCAAGAGTAGAGGAGGAGTATCCACCCTGTGTTCAGGGGTCATCTTCCATAAAGGGAAAGGTCTAATGGACAGTTTTGCAAACATGCTTTCTACACACACGACCAGAAGCCGGCTATAGGTCATCTGGCACCTACCTCCCTGGCTAAAGCTGCTGTTGGACAGGGAGGCTGGGATGGTACTATCCTTTCTACTCACATGGCAGAAGCCGGCTATAGGTCATCTGGCACCTACCTCCCTGGCTGAAGCTGCTGTTGGACAGGGAGGCTGGGATGGTGTTATCATTTCTACTCACATGGCAGAAGCCGGCTATAGGTCATCTGGCACCTACCTCCCTGGCTGAAGCTGCAGGTAGACAGGGAGGCTGGGATGGTGCTATCCTTTCTACTCACATGGCAGAAGCCGGCTACAGGTCGGCTGGTACCTACCTCCCTGGCTAAAGCTGCTGTTGGACAGGGAGGCTGGGATGGTGCTATCCTTTCTACTCACATGGCAGAAGCCGGCTACAGGTCGGCTGGTACCTACCTCCCTGGCTGAAGCTGCTGTTGGACAGGTAGGCTTGGATAGTGGCATCCCAGAGTAAGATGACCACATCATTCATGTGAACCATCGTGCCGCTGACACACCGGTACTTTTTGTCTATATCTGCCCTGATGTCAGTGATGGACTCCTCAGACTTACTTCCTGCATACAAACACAAACAATTAAAACAAGAGAAATGCTTGTGAACAATTTGTATGCCTAAATGTTTCCTCACAGTGGTCAACTCTGGCTCTTACCCTTGGCGCTGGCATTGGGGAAAGTTTCTGTGTCTGACATGTTATAAGTGAAGCGCATGACCTGGACTTGGTAACGTGTTGCGTTTCTTGTGAAATTGAGCGTCAGTGAATATCCTCTTCCAAAAGCAATTGTGAGACTGGGGTCAGAAGAATTCCCTCCGCAAGAGCTGCTATTCAGTACTTCCGCAGAGGGTGGCAGGTAGACAGATGCATTCTGGAACAAACACAATTGCAACAGAAGCACTTGAGATTGCAGATTCTTAAAGGGACACAAATACCAAAGGAAAGCTAGGTGCCAGTGGCTCATGGCTGTAACTTTAGTTTCTCAGAAGACTGGGATGCAGAAGGAGATGGTTCTATGCCTGCCTAGCCAGAAAACTCAGGTGGACTCCATCTCCAAAATAACCAGCAAAAGCAGGGCTGGAGGAGTGGCTTATGTGGTAGAGTGCTGCTAGCTCAAGGAAGCATAAGGCTCTGAGTTCATGCAAAAAACAAGAAATAAAAAGAACAATGAAGAAGGAAATATCAAAGAAAGAGACCTTCTTTAAGTTAGACATAACTGAGGGTAACTCAATCCCATCTCAAATATTAATGTTAGTGTATTCATTAAAAAAAAAAAAGCCTGATACTGTTGGCTCACGCCTGTAATCCTAACTACTCAAGAAGCTGAGATCTTAGGATTTGGTTCAAAACCAGCCTGGGCAGGAAAGTCTATGAGACTCTTATCTGCAATGAATCACAGAAAAAGCTGGAAGTGGCACTGTGGCTCAAGTGGTAGAGCACTGGACTTGAACAAAAGGAGCGCAGGGACAGCATCCAACCACAAAGTTCAAGCCCCAGGCCTAGCAAAAAATACAACAAAAAACTAGCTATGTAAGTCACAATTTAAGACAATGCAATTAGGATGATTTAGCATCATCTTTTCTATGGGCTGGAAACCTCCAAACTCTTAGTTCCTTTGAAATATATAATAAATGGTAGAATAGAGTCTATAAGGAACTCTTTTTAACATAAACAACAAAACCCACAAAGAGTATTAAATGTCAGAAACAGGCTGAAAAATAAATTAAGTCCAAAGAGAAAGTTAATTATTTGTAATTTAGAATTCTGCTTCTATTAAAATAATTACAATTTATAACAGAACCAAAACAAGTGACCTTGAACTTAAATTCTCATTCTCTCTCTCGCTCTGTGTGCTGGTACTGGAGGGGCTTGAATTCGGGGCCTCACGATTTTACTTGGCCTTTTCGCTTAAGGCTGGCACTTGAGCCACAGCCCCATTTCTGGCTTTGTGCAATAACTGAAGACAAGAGTCTCATGAACTTTTCTGCCCCGTCTGCTCATATCTCAGACTCCAAAATAGCTAGGATTATAGGCATGAACTACCAGCTCAGGTTTCTAAAATGTCTTGAAATTTAATCTATATCCTCTGGGCATCAAGACCATCTCCACCAACCCACCCATTAAACCCTCCCATCCACCCCCCCCGCCCCCTTTTTTGGTGCTAGTCCTAAGGCTTGAATTCAGAGCCTGGGCCCAGTCCCTGAGCCTTTTTGCTCAAGGCTAGTGTTCTATCACTTAAGTCACAGCTCTACTTCTGGCTTTTTGGTGGTTAATTGAAGATAAGCATCTCATAGACTTACCTCCCTGGGCTGGCTTCAAACCATGGTTTTCATATCTCAGCCTAAGTAGCTAGGATTACAGGTGTGAGCCACTGGTACTCAGTTTATATTTGTTTTATTTGAAGAAAAAAAAAGAATTTTTCTATAGAACTGTTTGTTCAAAGAATGATTCTAGCCTGGTATGGTAACATATGCCTGGAGCATTAAGAGTTCAAGGCCAGCCTGGGCTACATAGCAAAAAGTGTCTCAACAGAAACAACAACAAAAATTACCTCTTTAAACAAACAAACAAAATGATGTTTAGTACTAAACTGTGTGAATTTACTATTATAAAGCAAAAGAAAGAACTGTACATCACTAATGTCTACTATATGATCAAGGCTGTTAAAGAAATAAAGTGAGGGATGACACTGTCACCCTAAAAACAACATGGAATCACAGAAGGTGAGTGTGTTATGAAATAACGAAGCACACAACTGTAAACAGATGATTCCTTCCGTCACATGATTAACATGTAACAACTGTTTTTAAACCCACTCCCCAAAATCAAATACAAAAAAACACGAGAGTACAAGTTACAAAGTGCTTGGAAAAGTACTTATAATTATGTCCTATTTTTGTTTTGGGACAGTACTGGAGATGGAAGTCAGGGTCCTACAGTACTCTACAACTTGAGCCACACCTCTACTGGCTTTTTGCAGGTGAAATGAAGACAAGTCTCTTGGATTTGACTGCTAGAGGCTGGCTTTGAACCTTGATCCTCAGATCTCAGCCTCTTAGTTATCCAGGATCATAGGTATGAGCCCCTGGAATCTGGCAAAACTGTCTTGGCAGACTTCAATATGGACATGGAGACCAGCACAAATAAATTAATAGGGACTCAGCGGGAGCACAGTTCACAGTACTCTTGAGAATAGCACACTTCCCATGTTCTGGCCCTCCACAACCCTTATTAAGAGTTGAGTGCTGCTGGCATGAAGGCTTGTAAAGATCATATAAAGCAGTACAGTGCTTAGAGAACTAACTATACAAGCCATCGTGTCTACACATTTCTTGGAATGTAACAATTTAAAGCAAATGAAACAGAGAAAAAAAATCTACAGAATTGATCACTGGGCTTGAAAAGGAATCTTTTTCTTTTGGCACCACTGGAGCTCAAACTCAGGGTTGGGGACCTGCCAGGCAGGGGCTCTATGTCTTCTTGTTTCACCTTTTGACCAGCCCCATGCCGGATGGACATGATTTACACTCTTACTTTACATTTCCTGTGTAGCTGGGCGACAGGCACATGCCAACATACCAGCCTCTTCCGCTGAGTTGAAGTCTTGCAAACTTTTTTTGCCTGGGTTGGCTTGGAATAGAACCTTCCTGTGTTAGCCTCCTGAGTGCCTGGGAGGACAAGCCCTAGACATGGTGCCTAGTACTCACTGAGATGGGTCTGGCAACATTTGTGCCCAGGAAGTCAGAGAAAAAGCAACAATCGACAATCAGGGGGCATATACAGCAAATGATGATCATGAGCACAATGAAGTACTGCCCTGTGCGGGAAGAACCATAAAGAAAACTGGAAAATGTGACAACAGTGACAGCCAGATACAAATGATCTGCATTCCGTGAATGCAACTGTGGTATTCCTAAAAGGAAATGTGCCCATGTGAGCACAAACTTTAAAAAGTGTCTCATATGTGGCAGGTGACTCTTACCTGAGAACCAAGCTCAGTCTCATAGCTTGTCCAGAAGTGAGCAGAGAAGTTGGCCATTATGCAAGCTGTCCCATTGCTGTCTTTCACCACGAATACTGCAGAGGCACCATGTGCAAGGCCTGCTGATTCCAGTAAAGAGAGAAAGACAGTTGTACAGAAGTTCAACTGGGTGTTTCTGGGTTTCATAACCCTTAACAGTAATGGATTTAGTGAGAGGACTCCACTTTACGAACCCCTGAAGAACTCGACTGGTGGATACATGGCTCCCACATGGGTGTTCCATCTCTGTGGGTATGTTCTGAAACTGGGATTTCCAAGCCTTCACATCGGTTTGCCAGCATGGCCAACAGCTACTTAGTACTTTCAAACTTCAGAAATTGTTTCTTATTTTCACACCTCGATTTCTGGGCCAATCCTAGACATAGGTAGTTCCATGCTCCTCAGAGGACCTACCTGTAAGATGCGGTGGGGCCTAGGAACCACAACTCAGTCCTAACATACAGTAATACCCTTCACTGTGGTCCTAAACTTGCACTTATGTTTGCCTTTTACTTCTCATGGACAAGTGGTATGACAAGAGAAGCCATGGACTCAAAGGACCTCAAACACAATGGTTCCATTTAATTCACACAAGGCCAAGAGATCACAGCCCCACCCCCTACCCCTCTGGAAGGGTCTGTGCTGTCCAAATGTCCAAGGATGGTGCACGGCAGCTCTACAGGTCTTTCTGGCTACAGTGGTCATTGATGACTATTTCCTCCCTGGTTGCTTTAACAAATTTCACTGCCCTGATCAAGATGCCTAGCACCAAATGTAATATGATCACCTGAATCATAATTTTATTACACAGTTCATTTACTGACTGGCACAAGTATTTTTTTTTTTTTTGGCCAGTCCTGGGCCTTGGACTCAGGGCCTGGGCACTGTCCCTGGCTTCTTCCTGCTCAAGGCTAGCACTCTGCCACTTGAGCCACAGCGCCACTTCTGGCCGTTTTCTGTATATGTGGTGCTGGGGAATCGAACCTAGGGCCTCATGTATCCGAGGCAGGCACTCTTGCCACTAGGCTATATCCCCAGCCCTGGCACAAGTATTTTGGCTAGCTCTAAAGCCAAACATACCTCTTGGCTTCTACTGTGTGAACAATCTAGAAGAAAGACATCAGCCCTTCACTTGTCCTGGCACTGCGAGCCTATGCATTCCCTTCCATGTCTGGGGCCTGATGCATCAAATGTCCACCCCTCTAAAGAGCATTCACAGTCTTGCCGTACAACCGGTCACTTTACCACACAATAAGCATTTACACACACACACACACACAGCCTCATATGTTGCCCTAAGTGTAAACGTGACTCAAACATATTGGGAGACAGCATCCTCAAAGAAAGGACAGTCATTTAAAATTCTACTCCCTAGGAAAGGAAATAGACTTCGACTATTTCTACCCCATGGTAGAATTAAAAGTTTAGACCTGCTGTTTTCTGAGCCTAGAGTCAAGAATAGAATTAGAATTCTCACAACCTTCCCTTCCCTTAGGAGCCTGCTACAGGGAAAGCAAACATCTAAACTCATGAAGAAAGTTACCATGGGAGAATGAAGCAAACTGTGACCTACTTCTGGAAGCCCACGTAATTTATTGTTTTGCTTTAAAATCCATATCCTGCAATACTCAGGCAACATTACACTAAAAGCATTTCCAACAAATGAATTACCCTCTGAAAAAGAGATGATTCCAGAGCTTATTTTCAACACTGTGAAGGTTTTAAAAAATAAAACATCCTCACGTCTGTTTGTGAGGGATAGCAGGTGTGTAGCAGAGCTATGGAAGAGTCACAGCAGGGGCAGAGGAGGGCAGAAGCAGCAAACAAGTATGGAGGAACATGCACTGAAGCTAAAGGAAAGACGGAAGCTTCCCTGTCCAACACACTTTTCCTGGCCTGAGCTGTCCTTAGCAGTAAGATTCCATTCCAGGGGTCATAGGCTTCAGCATAGCAGGATGCTAGTACAGCACACCCAGGTCAGCTCTTACTAATTGTCCTTTTATAAATTATTAAAACAAAAACTACTCCACTAGAAGACAATTTTGGACAAAAAGAAAAAATCACCCAAAGCATTAGAATATTTATAAGAATAGTCAGATACCTTAAAAACAACAACTTCATTAACAGTGGCAATTTTGTTTTGGCAGAAACAAAAATATAAGTCAAAGCTGAGTGCTAGTGGCTCACACCTGTGATCCTAGATACACAGGAGGCCTAGATCTGAGGATCATAGTTCCAAGCCAGACTGGGCAGAAAAGTGCCAGTGAAACTCTTAACCTCCAATAAACAACTAAAAAAAAACCCAGCCAGAAATGGCACTGTGGCTCAAGTGGTAGAGTGCTAGCTTGAGCAAAGAGGCTCAGGTACAGCACCCAGGCCCTGAGTTCAAGCCCTGGGACCAGAAAAAAATCCTTCAACTCTGTTAAGATTCTATGGTAATATGACAGCTACCAAGAGTCCAACCTGCCTGTGGACTGCTAGTTCTAACTGTCCTTCACTCAAAAGCCAATGTACTCAGTTCTTCAAGGTGACAGAAAGAAGCAACATTGGTAAGTTCTTTCAAAATATTCCTATTTGCAGGAATCCTCTTCTCTGAAACAAGGACATGTGGCCGAATTAGACTCCAGTCTATCACTAGCTAGCTTCTACCACTAACTAGGCGGCAGCAACCCCAATGGTCAGTTTATGTACCTGAGGAAAGAAGGATGCAGACAGCTCAGGCCTGTCAAAAACACCCACATTGGTTTCAAGTTAGCACCACTGCTAAAGCTCTCAGCTCCTACAGGAGCAGTGTCTGTGTACTTTTCACTGCTTAATACTCAGTCTGACACCAGCTATCAAAAGGTATGCTATTAAAAAGCACTTTTTTTGAAGGGTCTCTCTGGTTTTATTGACCTAGCTGGCCAACACTCTTGGACTGAAGCCTGAGTCAGATGGCATAACAAGCACTTGAAATACATTTACTTTCTGACGGGTATTGTTCAAAGCACATGGCAACCCTAATAGGTGTAATCCTCCTGTAGAGGGAAAGAGATAGGCAGAGATGCTAAATAAGCATTCTCCTCAGGGCCACACAGAGAGCAAGCAGTTTAAATGTGCTTGGGGCTGGTTGCCACACAGACCCCATGCCTGACTCCAGTGCTGCTCATCACTGGGGAGAAAATATGCTTCACACTACAAGACACTTGCAGTGGGAAATTGAGAACGGAAGGGATAACCTTGATCAAGACGCTTTGTACTCATAAACTGACAAGATGAACTGAACCCCCCGCCCCCAATTATTTTTTGCCAGTCCTGGGCCTTGGTCTCAGTGCCTGAGCACTGTCCTGGCTTCTTTTTGCTCAAGGCTAGCACTCTGCCACTTGAGCCACAGCGCCCCTTCTGGCTTTTTCTATATATGTGGTGCTGAGGAATCGAACCCAGGGCTTCATGTATATGAGGTGAACACTTTACCTCTAGGCCATAGTCCCAGCCCTGAACTGAAACCCTTTGAACAACTGATTTAAAAGCTGTCATCAAAGAGTCAATACATTCCTTTTAAAAATTAATTTTCATAAGAAATCATACCCTAGCCTATTCTGGCTTCTTTTAAAGTCAGCTTTTCTTTTAACAGCAATACATACTCACTTTCACCCACACTGAACCACCATATGTAGCGGCAAGGCACATACATAAATATATGTGTATATACATCCATATGTATATAGTGTATCTTGGTTAAGAACTATACACACATATATGTATACATCTACAAAACTTTAGAACTGTATATAGGTACATGTGTATACATAGTTATACAGTAACTAAATGCATGGATATATACATATATATCTCAACAGTTGGTTGGGTCTGGTTAAGAATTGTAAAATTGGACATTAGCTCATGTAGTTCTGAAGAGGTGTGATGTGTCAGGCATGGGCGGGACTCTAAATTGTGGCGCGGTGATAGTCACATAAAAACGCAGTACAGGTGACCTGTGCCTCAGCCAGAGCACGTGCGGTTAAAAGTCCTGGGAGGTAACACTCTCAGGGGTGGATCTAGCCTAATACAAATTCAAAATTATAGGACCGCAAAAAGTTTGACTTGAAAAGTAGTGAAGAATTTAGTTTTCCACCTGAATAACACAAAAAGTCCATAGCTTAGGCGACGTTGTTGGAGTCAAGTGACAAGTGTTTATCTAAAAAGAGGAAGGAAGCCATCGATTGACCTCAATGTTAGGGTCCCATTATCATATCCTAATTTCAGTTCATGTATTTGTGCTTTCAATGAGGCAGACATAATGGCAGCTTTAAACAATTTCCTTTTTTTTCAGCTCATAAGAGGATTTGAACTCATGACCTCATTTTTTGCTGTAGTGCTCTGCTCCTTGAGCCATACCTCTGGCTGTGCTTTTTGCTGGTTACTTTGGAGATGGTGTCTCTGGGATTCTTCTACCCCATCTTTGAGTAGCTAGGAATTACAGACATTGGCCACGGTGCTCAGCTAATTTCTAATTACTAATGTAGAAGCAGTAACCTGGAAATCATTTTAGTGGGGGTGGTAGGTGAGAACAATGGGAGGGATGACATCGGATCAAGAGGCACTGTACCAGGGGCTGGGGATATAGCCTAGAGGCAAGAGTGCCTGCCTCGGATACACGAGGCCCTAGGTTCGATTCCCCAGCACCACATATACAGAAAAAATGGCCAGAAGCGGCGCTGTGGCTCAAGAGGCAGAGTTGCTAGCCTTGAGCGGGAAGAAGCCAGGGACAGTGCTCAGGCCCTGAGTCCAAGGCCCAGGACTGGCAAAAAAAAAAAAAAAAAAAAAAGAGGCACTGTACCTACAAACTAATTTGACTTGAAAATCCTTCATACAACTAAGGATTATTTTAACAAAAAGAACTTGACATTTTTAAGACAGACCTAAACACAAGATGCTAAAATACCCTTTTGTAAGAGTTGGATTATTAAATATAAAGTGTATTGGAGTACTCTTTCAAGTTATGACTACCAGAAGTTACGGATTTTTCTCTCCATTTTAAAAGTGAGTTTGAAAAAAAACCCACGAGGCCTTCTAAGGTGAGGGTTTTTGCTTCAGGGGGACTCAGGTCCTCAGAGCATGCTGGCAGTGGCTGTACCAGCAGCCACGTCCCTGGCCTTTCAAAGCTCTTCTAGGGACAATGCGGCCATTCCGACACGGCAAAACTTGTTTCGGCGACTCCTTTCCTGTTACACCGGCCCTAGGAGGGTTCCCCACGGGAGCCGGGCGCCAGGTCTGCGATCCCCGGAGTCAGCTCTTCGTCCACGACTGCAGGCATTTTACACAACGAGCAAAACTGAGCTAGGAAAGCAAAACCCGTAAGGTCTAGGCAGCAGGTTTTGGGGTGGGGACGGGGCCCGAGTGCCGGGCCGGACTCACGTGACGCCCGGCTTCCCCCGGCGTCGCCTCGGGGTCGGGTTACGCGGAGCCCTCCCGCGTTACCGGGGTGGGAGCCTCGCGGAGGGGCGCCGGGAGCGTCCAGCGGCCGTCGGCGGCTGACGGGGACGGGGCTCCCGGCTCGGGACGCTCGGGGGGCGGAAGGCCCCGCGCGCGCCGCTTCCCGCCGCCTTCCCGCCGCGCAGGGCCTCCAACCCCTGGGGGCGAACGCGACGCGGACGCGGCCTCGGCGCCTCGGGAGGCCCGGCGGGGCCTGCGAGGACCGCGGCCCGCCGTCGGGGCGCGCGCGGCGGCCGGGGGTTGGGACGGCCAGGGCCCCCGCCGCCCCCCGCCCCGCCCCGCCCCGCCGACACCCGACCCTCACCCAGCAGCAGCAGCAGCAGCAGCGGCGGCGGCCGCCGAGCGCGGTCGGGGACCGCCATGACGAGCGGCGGCCGGGACCCCAGCGGGCGGCGACGGCGGTGGCGCGGGGCCGGGACGGGGGGCGCGGGTCGGCGATGGCGGAAGGGCGGCGTCCACCGAGGGGAGAGGCCGGCCCGCTGCGGCACCGGCGCCGAGGAGACCCTGCGGCCGGCAGCTCGCGTCACGTGAGCGGCGCCGCGCCCGTCACCTGACGCGCGGGTCTCGCGAGAGCGCGTCGGGGGCCCAGCGGCTCCGCCTCAGCCGGTGCTCACCACGTGAGGCCGGCGGGGCACGTGGGCGCGCCGGCCACGTGACCGCGGGCCACGTGACCCGACGGCTTCCGCGCCGGCGCCGCGGTCGCCCCGAGCGGGCTGCGGTCTGGGGAGCAGGAAGAGGAACCGCCGCGGAGGGGGAAAGTGAGAGTCCCCGGTGGGCAGCGGCGGGAGGCTGCGCCCTCCCTCCCCGGGGCGGACGGCGGTGCCGGCAGGGTTCGCCGCCCCGGACTCGCCCACCGGGGCGCCGAGGCCCGCGCAGCACCGCCCCTCCCGGGCCAGGCCCGGGCCCCAGCCCCCCCCCCCCCCCGCACTCTTGGGGTGCCTGGCGGAAGCCCTGAAGCCACTGACATTTCTGGCCCTCGTGGGAAATGGCTCTTTAGATGGCTCGCGCCACGTCGCCTTCACTTTCCCAACACTTCGCTTTTCTTTCTCAGTTATTTCTTCTGAGCCATTGATTCTGTCACATTAACTAAAACAAGTTCAGAATGGCACTGGTAAGGAGAATGGACAGAAATGAAGAGACAGAAGCGCGGCACCCTGCTCTTCCCGTGAGGATGACGCGGGCAGCCTTCCCGGCTGCTGCCTTCTTCAGCTGGGCTGCAAGGAGGGACAGAAGGAATGTGTAGCTTGCATACCAAAATGTTTTATTAATGTACTTTTAAGGCCAATTAAACTAGTTTTATTCAAAGTACGTTAAATTACAATATTAACAACCTAGACACAATGAACTTAAAATGTAAGGAAGAGAAATAGAAATCTTATCTGGTCTTTCATAGGCCTAGGTATCATAGAACTCAAATGAAAATTTACAAATATAGAAAAGATGATACTTAAAGAATAAGGATTTTAATATAGAACCCAAAAGATGTCTTCTTTTAAACACGCATGTTTCAAAAGGGGAAAATTCTTTAATAATTTAGCATAAAATCAAATTATATAAATGTGGTATATTCCAGAAAATATTGCTTTAAACACACCATGATCAAAAGTCCTTTGGTAGCTTTTAATCAAAACGAAACATGCTCTTTTTTGTAAAATATAAAGTACTTTTTAAGTGTTATCACAAAAGTATTTTGTCAGTTACCATACTAACATCACTATTGAACCTTCCTGTCACTGCTCAATATTGTGTATGTGCACAAGTGGCCAGGCGCCAACAAAATCCTAGTCTCCCAACAAATGACCTCTGCATCACAATGTCAAGGCTTGGGTCTCTGGTGAAGCTCTCTACAGTGGGCAGAGAACAAGGACGCTCCCTGGGCATGACTGTAAAACCAAACCAAACTTTATTATGGTAATCACACAAATACTGCAACCTAAAAAAAAATCAAAGAGCAGCCACCCCAATGCTAAAACCAGGGACTGCTAGACTCAATCTTAGAATGAAAACAGCAACACACTAATCCCAAGGCCGTAAACAGAACTGCACGGGAAACTTGGCTGACCTGAACTGGTGGTGGCGATGGGCATTGAACACAAACCTCAGACTCCGTGTCCTCTTGGCAAGGAAGGATGTCACTCTGAAACCCAATTTCTAAGAAACCAGGCATCAGAATTGGAAAACTGTCTGGAAGGACATGGAACACAGAGGTCAGGGCTCCAGGAAGGTGAAGGAGTGGCAGCTCGGATACTCACTGTCCAGTGTCTACCAACCCAGGCCTCCACTTTTCACTGCAAGTGCTTATGGCTGCCAGCATTGGTACTGGGAACACGCAACATGTAGGGTCTTTCCACTGTGCACACAATCCTACAACTGTACAAACCACACCTGTGCTTTCTGCCCTAAGACAAGACCTGTGAAGGAGGAACTCCTAACATCTTCCTGTCCAGCCTCCGAGTTGCTTTGCACAGAGCAAGAGAAACAATTTAAATGCCTAAAAGAACTAGAGGAGGAAGTGGAGAGGAAAAGAGATATGTATCATCTGGACAGCCTTGAGCCTTGGGAAGAATGAACCAACAACCATCTCTCCTGGTGTCCAAGGGTCCAAAGCCAGTTCAGTCTTGAGGGTCCTGGAAACGGCACGTGGACTTCATTGCTTTTTCACACACTCTAGTGTTTAAAATGTTTCATGGGAGACAGCAATACGCTGGCACATCATGCCACATAGTGGTACTGATTTGGACTGTCTTTATCTCGCTCCATATAGTCTCTGTCTATTAGTGATTCGATTCTCTTTTTCAAATCTCCAGGCTAGAAAAGCAAACAACATTTCGAATTATAACCTAGTCAGAAACAGAAGGAAACATAATACATGATTTATAAGGTTTGTAATTACAGAAATTAAAAAAATGAAGACAAATCTGTACATGTTATTGGCAATTACAAAATGAACCAAACTTCTTAATTCAAGGCAGGGTTAGGAAGGCTGGATGTAAAAGTGCTCCTCCCTGCAGCTATGCACACCTGGAGCACCTACTAGGTGACAGGCTGTCACTTGTTTGGAAGGGAAATCTTGTGTCCTGGTTGGACATTTTCATCCTTTGTGAAGCGCTTGCAAGTCTCATACAGGGTACATGGTGTCACCCCAGATTCTGAGTGTTCCTGACCAGAGCACCCATCCCCAGCTCTGCTGTATCAGGAAGGTCTGTGTTAGCATGGATGAGGAAGGCCTTCCTCTTTAAGGGAGTCACTACTTGCCAAATAATAAGTCTCTCTATACAGGGATGGGCCGTAGATTTTACAAAATATGGCTGAAAACTCTATTAATTCTGTAAGTAGGGGCTAGGGTTCTGGCCAGCCACACACTTTACTACTTCCGGTTTAACCATTGAGTCTCTGTCAACAAAAAGAAAAACAAGCTGTTGGCTTTAGGTGGGAAAGAACAACACATGAGCTATATGTACTCCTCACTGTGCATCAGGCATTGGCTCCTACCCATTCTAGAAATGTTGACTACTTAGTTCCTAGTGCAGAGAGGGGTCACAGTAGGCTTCAGAGAAGCAAGAGACTCCACCTCCCCAGAGCACATGGGTGAGTTGAGCAAAGGCCAAAGCTTTGAGAATTGGGTACCTTCTGGCCTAAAGGGTAAGCATTTAGGACATTTCTGTGTTTCCCTAGCTCTTCCTGCATTCTGTATCCAGCAGAACTGCAAAGCTCAGTTCTAGAGTGCAGAACGAAGAGACAGACGTGAAGCTGACTTTCACATACCAAAGAAACAACCAAGTACACCAAGGCTATCACTCACTAAGCATAGTCAAACGGAAGCTATTGGGGCTGCAGTTGAAATGCTTTGTTCCTCCCAGATCCTGCCAAGTGGCCTTAACTGCTACAGCTATGGAGGACAGTGTCCAGACTTTCTGCAAATACAAGCTGGTGCAGTATCCCAGGAGCCTCTGTGACTGGCAGCAAGTCTGGCATGTTCTGTGACCATCGGCCTTGCTGTGGGTGTGCTTACCTTTACGGGGAATTTCAGCTGATTATACAGCTCAGAGACGAGAAGGTTATGTCCTAGAGTCTTTCTCATTTTCATTATTCTGACAATTGCAGCATCGATCTGGTATTGTCTGTCCTGAAACACTCTCTCTGTAGTGCTAACTTGTTCCTCAACCTGTACAGAAAAAGATAAAGAGGAAGTTTAAAGCTACTTCCATTGTTGCTTCAAGTAGTTGAGTTTGAGGAGAAACTACTGCTTGATGCAAACTAAGCCAGGATACAAATGATGGCTGGGTTTGTTTTTTTTTTTGCCAGTCTTGGGGTTTGGACTCGGGGCCTGGGAGTTGTCCCTGAACTTTGGTGCTCAAGGCTAGTGCTCTACCATTTCAGCCACAGCTCTATTTCTGACTCTTTGGAAATTAATTAGAGCTAAGAATCTCACAAACTTTACTGACCAGACTGGCTTCAAACCTCAATCCTAAGGTCTCAGACTCCTGAGTAGCAGGATTACAGGTATGAGCCATCAATATCCTGCTGACTCCTGCTTTTTTATTTATGTTAGGCAAGTTCAGCTTCTCAGACTAGCAAAAGTGCAAAGTAATTCAGAAGTTCTGTTTTCCTTATAAAAGTTACAAGTCCCTTAGCATATAATTATTTTCACAAGTGGAAGAACTGAACACCATGAAGAGCAGGTACTAGAACAAGTGAGAAGTGCCAGGGGCAACCTGAGCAAAAATGGCGCCTGAGCTGTAGCTGCAAAGGAGGTGGGCCTGATGTGTTACTTTGCATCTGTGACCAAAGTAATTTTCAGGAAGGGGATGATTGAGCCTTCATTATACTCCCTGTACTTGAGGTAGAACAGGAAGAGAAGGGTTCATTAATTCTTAAAGGCACTATTTAGGAGACACTAGCCATATAACTGACAATTGAAGAGGTATGCTGAAATGAAACAAAAAACATTATTTGTAATCAAGGAAGAAAAGTCCAGAAAATTCTATTGAAAAAAAGCATGCAAGTTGTTGAAACATTTGTAAAGTGGCTAGAAATAAGAAAAACACACCAATATAAAGAGCATTCATCCGCCTTGAGCAAAAACGCAGGGTCGGTGGACATATAAAATAGCATTAATGTATACCTACTGATAAAACACAGTCATAAAATACATAGGAGAAAGGGCCCCTTTGTCGGCGCTCAAGCACTGCACCCACCTCTACTTCTAACACTTTCTGTTGGTTATGTGCAAGTCTGAGTAGTCTGTGCCATCTAGCTGGGTTCCATGCTCTTAGGCCACACAGGGCCGTCTCCCCTTCTGTCTGCCAAGTTACATTTTTTTTCAGTGCGTGAATAATGCTAAGTCATTTCTTTAGAAAGGCCTTCGTGCCCTCCGCAGTCCAGGCTTCCTGAGCTTCCCACCCATTCATGTCCATTCTAACACGCCACTGAAGCCACTGCCCTGGGCAGGGGGCTGTGCAAATGCGACAGCTGCCTTTTTCTTGGCTGCCAGTGCTTCCCAGTGCTTCCCAGGCAACACTCTGGGAGAAACTCTGTGAAAGGGTGCTGCGCCAGTAATAATTTAACTTAATGGGGCACGGGTGGCTCACACTTGTAATCCTAGTTACTCAAGAGCCTGAGACTTGAGAAATCTTCGACTCTTACCTCTATCTCTAGTTAATGAACAAAAAACCAGAAGTGGAACTCTGAATCCAGCGGTAGACTGCTAGTGTTAACGTTAACACCACCACCACCACCACCCTGAGAAACAGTGCCTAAGCCCTGAGTTCAAAACCCAGTACTAGTACAAAAAAAAAATCTTAGCTACTCAGGAGGCTGAGATCTGAGAATCAGTTCAAAGCCAGTTCTAGCAGTGAAGTCTGCTAAATTTTTATCTCCAATGAACCACCAAAAAGCCAGTAGTGTGCAAGTGGCAGAGTATTAGCCTTGAACACAAACTTTGGGACAGGGAACTCCGTTCCTGAGTTCAAGCCCTAGGACTGGCACCAAATATTTGTGGTGCTGAGGATCCCATCTCGAGCTACAAACCAAGCTAGGCAAAGTTTCCTGCCACCAAGCCACATCTCCACCCTTTCACATAAAAGGATTAGAATGGGCACCCGCTCCCCTGCCTGTAATCTTAACTATCCAGGAGGCTAAGATACAATGGTGGTTTAGGACGACCAGGATAGAACAGTCCACTTAACTTCAAATTCCAAAAATCTGGGCTGGAGGTGTGGCTCAAATGGCAGATTGCCACAAGCTGAACCAGTGCTTGGCTCTGGGCTTAAACCCTAGTACCAGTTTAAAAAAAAGTACTGATGAGAATGAACACTTATAGAGTTTCTTTTTTCTGTTCACACACTGAGTGCCTCAGGGTGAATGACAAGCACGTCTAGGCTGGGAGTAAGAGCCATCCTCTGAACTGTCACCTGAACCCCGCCCTCCCTTTACCAAGGCCCTCCAACACACAGAACAGATTTGGCCAGAGATTCAGAGACACAGACAGCTGAAGTGACATTGGCGCTTCTTTTGGGGTGTGTGTGTGAGGACTGCTGTGTACGGAGGGGCCTTCTGGTGCTCCAGGCCTGTCTGCTGCTACAGCTATGGCCTGTCAGAGGCTCACACATTGCAGTGGGTCCACAACACCCAAACCCAGCCAGAGGGCCCTGCCTGACTAGGGTTCACCGAGTGCTGATGCAGTCTGGTGCTGACTTTGCAAAGCACAGACCTGCTGCCTGTATAGCGGGATCTGATGTGGGAAATACCACCTAGCTCATCAACCTACTGAGTATCAATGCCTACTGAGTATGAAGCAGTGCCCTTATGAACATGAATGTCCACAGTATTTAGAAATTGTACTAGCCTCTAGAACAGTCCAGAAATAACTATAAACACTAAGGATTCTCCTTAGTGAACTCCCACCCCATAAGGAAAAAGGGAAAGCTTGTACATACGGTTTCCTTCATCTGAATTTGATTGATCTTTATTCTGAATAACTTGTGCTTGAATTCTCCATTAAAAATGAATCTGTCCCCATCTTCTACCTCCTTTCCTTTGGGACTTTTAATCAGAACGCGGGCTTTACCACAGGCCAGAGACTGCAGCGTTCTTCTCAATTCACTGTCCTCTGGGAAGCAAACACAGGCGATGGTTGGGGTAAACTGAGCAAGAGCTGATTAATAATGACAAGGAATCAATTCAAGTGCAATTGGCAGAGACTGACTTGCTTCTCTTTAATATTATTTTTTCCTTTTGTTGTGGTACTGGGTATGCAAGCCAGGGCCTCACATAAGGGAGTCAAGTGCTTTACCACTGTACTACAGTACACCCAACCTGTATCTTCTCTTAAATTTAAGGTTATTTTTAATGTTCACAGTAGGTTGTCCTACCTATCCCAGTGGCCATTTTTATTTCTTCAAAGCTGAATCCATCCCCTTCGTTGAACATGAGCAGCACCAATGTCTGGAAGAGGGACACCTGGAACTCTTTCTTCCCCTTTAAGAAAAAGAGCTGTTACTGTGAGGCTGTGTTCAGACATGTTTGGCAAGTCAATGAGCTGCAGCTCTTCTTAAACTTTCTGGGTGTGATTAAGAGTTTTCCAATAAAGCCAGACACTGGTGGCTACAGCTGTAATAATACTAGCTACATAGGAGGCTGAGAACTGAGGACTGAGGTTTGAAGCCACACTGGGCAGGAAATTCCCTACGACTTATCTCCAATTAATCACCAAAAAGCTGTAAGTGGTCTTTGTGTTTGCTTCCAGCCTCATTGATACTGTGGTCACAAGTGGCACCACATCTGGGTGCTGGTAGCACACACCTGTATGTAATCCTAGCTACTGAAGATTTGAGGATTGCAGTTTGAAGCCAGCCTGGGCAGGAAAGCCTGTGGGAATCTTACCTCCAATTAATTACCAAAAGTCCAAAGTAAAGCTGTGGTTCAAGTGGTAGACCAGGCCAGAGCGAGTGTAAAAGCTAAGGAGCAGTGGTGTCCTAGCTAAGTTCAATCCCCAGTACTCGGGGGAGGGAGGGCAGCACCCCACTGCAGTTTAGTTTGTAATCCTTTGGTTGGAGAACACAGAAATGGAATGCATTTTCACAATGCTGTTTTCTTAGATTATGCTTTTATGAGTTGCCTCTTCACAATCAGTGTTTTCTTTCCCACGTGGGGAAATAATTATTGATTACTCAATTTTGTGAAGTAAAATAAATAGCACTTTAACTGTTACTCATTTTATTGACCTGGATAAGTAAGTTGTAAATAGTAATGCAATCTTTCTCTTCTTTGCTACCATCCCATCAAGTCACAAAAGATAAAATGAAGCCAAGAACTGACCTCTTTAAACTCTGCTTTCAGCACAGCATGCCCTAATGTTGTCTGCCACTGAAGCTTCCGGCCGCTGTGCTTGCCTAGGTAGAAGGTCTTGAATACCTCTTGAAGTCTGACCATCTGCCAAGAGTGGGAGATACAGGGACCAAGATGAGCACACTCATGCAACAGTTACACACTCATTTTCAGAGCTGAATTAAAACACAGTCCTTAATCTTTGTCGTTACTTTTCTGAATTCTACTAGCAGTGAAAACACCATCCTCAGACCTTGGAACTTCCCATTAGAGTTCCCAAGTCGGTGCTTAATGTCAAAACAGGTTGTGTCCTACAGACCCCATCTGCTGGCCCCAGCCAATGGCATGTACAATCAAGGCCCATCAGCCCAGCACAGACCACCCTGGGTCAGGTGGTGTCAACAGCAGCTGCCCTGACTGCTGTTACCACCCCCTCCCCTCCCCTGCTTCTGCAGCATCATGGACAAGCCTGGGCACCACACTCTAGAGAAGGAACATATGCTTAGTCTGACCAGACAGGTACTTTAGGTGTTTCTGAGACATCCACTGAAATGTTATGGTCCAGGGCACTATACAACCTACATCCACATGAGCCAGGAAAAACATTCTTGGGAGAGAAATACCACCCAGTGGCTGATGGTCAAACGTTATTCCTTGAATTATCTTGCACTTTTTTTTTGGTGCTGTTACTGGAGCTTGAACGGTACAGGGCCTGCACATTGTCCATTGGCTTTTTCATTCAAGGCTGGAGCTCTACCAGTTGATCCATTCCTCTATCTCTAAGCTCTTTGCTGGCTAACTGGAGAGAAGAGTCTCTTGGATTTGGTCTGCCCAGGCTGACCTCAAACCTCAATCTTCATTCTCAGCCTCCTCAGTAGCTAGGATTTCAGGTGTGAGCACTGATGCCCAGCTCTTGCACTTTAAGTCTGGACTGTTTTAGGCTGAGAAGCGACAACTCTAGCAGTGCCACAGAGACCCACTGGGGGCACAGAGGTGGGTTTCTGGCCAAGGTAAATAGAATATTAATTGGAGGAGAAAGAACAGCTGCTAGAACAAGGAGCTCAGAGTCTTCCTGAAGAGCTGTCCATCTGAAGCACAAAATACCCATGGCTGTCAGAATAGACGGAGCTGGCAGATATGTGAGGAGTAAACAAAGTTTATGTGTAAAGGGCTAGTTCAGCCTCTGAGGGTAAAGCGGGGCAAGGAGAAGAGTAACGTGCAAGGAGGTGCTGTGCAGAGCCGAGGGGCAAGTGGTGATTGAGAGGGCAGGCATGGAGTGAAGAGAGCATTTAGGACAGAGGTAGGAAAAAAACAAAGGAAGGCTACTGAGCAGTGCTGTTCTCACAGAAGTAAGTCAAGAAATGAGCCTGTCTTGCAAGGGAAAACTGTTTTAGGAGGGACTAGAGACCAATGTCTCAGGAGACACCACGAGGGGTCCAGGCTTTGGCTTCCCTAACCTGGACTGGTATATCCCCAAGAACTGCCTGCTCTGACAACTTTCACCCAGTCCTCTGCTGAGGACAGAATCCCTCGTCCTTAATCCACGAGAGGAAACTCTTTCTGTCCCACCTGGGAGCGGATCCTTCTCCCTTGCTTGCCATCATCACTGATGATGTGAGCGTGCTGGAGTTCGGCCTCCCTAAATGCAGGATTCCTCACACCCCTCTTGACACTATTCCCAGGACTTGAGCATTACTGACAGAAGGGAAGGATGGTGAGTCAGGTGCACACCACAACCGAGGCAGTCGCTCTCAGATACAAATACCACCTCCCTGAAACCACAGAGGACACTAGGCTTTGAAGAGATGACTGAACACTTCTCTTTCCCTTTGGAGGTGCTAACGGCCACAGGGGGATGGACACTCACCTCCGGAGGGAGATGCACCTCCATGGGTGTGTATGTGGGCCAGTAGCCCATAGTAAGGATATTCACAGTCAGGTCTATAGGACCCGGGGAGCTCTGGTTCTGCATGTGCTAAAAACAGACCAAAAACACGACGCAAAATGATTATTCTAGAATATCATCAGAAATAGAGTCCAGAAAAGAAAATGGTGTAATGTTAAAATGACAGTTCCCACCTGTCAGCCTCTATTTCAGTTTCTAGAATACACTGTGCTTTCACCTCAATGGAAGTGACTTTTCTAATGCTGGCTGTGCCACCAAGGACAGACCATTAGGCCTACTTAAGCCTGTGTTTTAGTTAAAACAACAACAACAAACAAACAAAAACCAACTCACAGCCCAGAGTTCAAGCCCCACAACCAATTAAAAAAAACAAAACATAACACTCAACTCACCTGCTTGAAGTGAACCATGATGTCCTTGGAAAGCTCCATGTCCTTGAACATGCCCTCTAGCTTGCTGGTGAACGCTGCCCCGCACTCTGTATGAGAAGAGGCAGAAAGGAGCAGGGGCAGGGGCCCCACCCGTTCCTCCCCTGGAGCAGGGGCAGGGGGCCCACCCACTCCTCCCCAGGAGCAGGGGCTCACCCACGCACTCACCATGCTTGAGTTTCGACAGCATGGACTTCTCAGCATCAACAGAAGCACTCTTTCCAACAAGCAGCCTCTTTGCCAAATCCTTTTTATAAAATGCTTCAAAGACATCTTTACCTGGACAGCCACGTGGAATAAAGCAAGGCTGTAGACAGCTGATGTGAATGTTCGCCAAGGTTTTGCATGGACCCCCGGAGCCTCTCTCTTGAGGGCGGGCCCGACACCACCCACTCCTCACCGTGGATGAACCGGAACAGGATCATGATCTTATCCAGGATCCTCTCCAGCTCCTCGTCTGTCGCTTCCTTATTGCCTGCTCGTAGCTTTGAATCCACATGCTTAGCTGAGAGAGTAAAAGTTAAAGTTAGAAAAGGGCTAGTGGGAGGCAGCTGGCACCACACTTGCTTAGTGTACATAAGGCAGGTTTCTATGCCCAGCACTGGGGGGGAAGAAGCCTCTGAGTTCAACTAGCGACGGATGAGCAACCAATGATCAAAGTCACGTAGGGGGGTTTCCTGTGACAGATGTTCTCCTAACTCACAGAGAACCAGTACTTGTCACACTAGGTAAGTATGCTTTGGGAGGGTGCACAGATGAATGAAAAGGGGAACAGAGGACAAAAAAGCAAGAATACTCAATGCATATCATGTGCAGTCAACAAGTGGGAAATGTGAGCCCAGTCTGGGACTCGGGACAGGACAGTGGAAGAGGCGCACCAGACACATGGACAAGTAAATTGTAACCACTTGTTCAGCCTTTTGAAGTTCAGAAAAGGAAAAAGACTCAAACACATTTTTTTTCCCCCTCTCAAGAGGTCAAGCTCCTTATATAGTTAAGTGTCTTTTTATTTTGAGCTGATCCTGGGATTTGAACCTGGGATTTGAACTCAGGGGCCTGGGCACTGTCCCTGGCTTCTTTTTGCTCAAGGCTAGCACTCCACCACTTGAGCCACAGTGCCACTTCTGGCCATTTTCTATATATGTGGTGCTGAGGAATTGAACCCAGGGCCTCATGTATATAAGGCAAGCAATCTTACCACTAGGCCATATTCCCAGCCCCCCTTACGTGTCTTTTCTAACACCCAGACAAACAGAAAGTTATTTTCACAGTTGGGTTTCAGAATACATACTGCAAGAGCAAGAATGGCCCCTTTACAAGATGTGTGAATAAGTGCAAAGGTTATATTCAGAAAACTTTTCACAGGGCTTTAGTAGTTAAAACCAAAGGATAAATAAGCGCCCTTTAGAGCTTCTTGCTTTTGTTGCTACACAAGCCAGCCTTGGGCAGTTTAGGCAGCGACATAAGCCCCTACTTCAGCCCTCAAGATTTCCAAAACCCAGGTTCCCCAAAGCTAAACATACATCCCCTGTGGGAAGCCAGAGGGGATTCCAGGGCACAAAAGCCCAATTTGTTCCAAGACCAGGACCCAAACTGGGTACCCAACACTTTCCCTCATTGGCTAGTACTCTTATCAACTGAGCCACCTCTTCAAACCCACATTCATCTTTCTTATTGTTACTCTATTAGAAAAGTGGCTGCACACTGGTGGCTCATGCCTATAACTGTAGCTCTTTAGGAGGCTGAGATCTCAAGTTCGTAGTTTGAAGTCAGCCCAGGCAGGATTAAGAGTCCATGAATCTCTTATCTCCAATTAAGCACTAAAAAAATCTAGAAGGAGAAGTATGATTTAAGTGATAGAGCTAGTCATCTTGAGCAACACAGCTCAAGGACATTGCCCAGGCCCAGAGTTCAAGCTCTAGGACTGGCATAAAAACAAACAACACCCCACCCTTGGGTGCTGGTTGCTCACACCTGCAATCCTAGCTAATCTGGAGGCTAAAATCAGAGGAACCCAGTTTGAATTCAGTCTGGAGAGAGAAGTCCACAAGACCCATTTACAGTTTGCCAGCTGTGGCTTAAGTGGCTGAAAAAGTGAAAGCCTTAAGTGAAAAAGTCAAGCCAGAGTGCAATGCTTTGAGTTCAAAACCCAGTATGGACACAAACAAAAAAGCCAAACTGCTCCTTTGAGATCTTACCTAATTTTATTCTATTTAATTCTGGGTGGAGGACATAAAAATGGTGATTAAAGGATATTTCATCTCAAATATCATCCAAGACTGATAATGCTGCCCTCACAATGTAGGGGCATTTACATATGCAAACATCACTTACTTATAGTGCGGACAAGAGACTTAAGGCTCAAGTTGAGGAAGTATACACTAGAATAGTCCTATACATCCCAAGCTTTACATGTGAGGTCAGGTTTTATGTCTTTACTAAATCCCTACTGTGTTTACCCCGATGGGTGCGCAGAGGTGCAGGTCCATGTGCACTGTTGAGAACTATCCTGGTAAGGCTTTATATGAATCCTGACCTACTGTCCCCATAAGGAGTTTGGCCACTTGGGGAAAAGAATATACTAGATTCTTGTCTTATTTTCTACTCCTAAAAGGTCAGGACTGTGTTGTGCTACTACCGATTAGCTCTGCAGGCTTGTTGGGTCTCTTGTTGATGAACGTCTCAAAGGATTCCTTCATAAGGTTGATGAAGCGCTCATTCCTCTGGAAGCACACCTCTACCACATGGTCCACTTTGTCCTTGAAGTCCAGCAAATCTTGCACCATGTCTTTATCTTTTTCAGGATTGATAACAATCGTTGTCCCAAAAGTCTGAAGAAGCAAATAAAACACCAAGTCAGGACTGGTTCCTATAGGTCTATGAGCCCAACTCCATTTCTTCAGGGAGCTTCTCACAAACCTGTGGGCAGCCCTGGCCTGGCCTGCTAGATGCCAGTGACACCTTCTCTGCGGTGGCAGACCCTGCCTAGGCTCCCCACAGGAAGGCTGGGTCTGGCATCCAAAGCAGTCCTCAGCAGCAACTAAGCCTCACTTCTGCTCAACACGACACCCAGAAAAGTGGTGCATGGCACCGCACTGGCATGCAAGGGATGCAGAAAGATGCTGGAAACATGGAGGCATGAATCTTAATTTTTGGATTGCTTTTGAAATAAAGCAACAGGCAGACCAGCAAGCTACAACAAAGCATGTAGCAGTACTAAGCAAAGGCCTGTCTGGTGAGCAGATGCACCAACTGCTGTGCTAGTATTTATGGTGAAGATGCACGTGTCCTGGACAGTGTCCAAGGTTGGTGGCATCTTAGAAAACAGATGCTAAGGAAACATTTGCGCAGGTGACCTGGAGGGAAAAGGCAAAGTACTACCCTCCACATCTCTGTGATGGGAACAGATGGCCCCTCTGCTCAGGGACCTCATGTGCATCCCAGCAGGCACTGTCCTGGGGACCACCAGGCCCCACCTTGATGTACTCGCTCCAGTGCTGCAGCAGCGCGTGCTGACCACCCTTCACCCGGCTGAACAGCTGGTACATCTGCGTGAGGTCTGGCACTCTGTTCTCATCCAGTAGGTGGTCCAGCCCTGCAAGTGTGCACAGTGTGAGAGGTTACAGCAGAAAGCAAGTGTCCACAATATAGAAGTGAACAACACAGTTAGCTGGACATTCAAGGAGTTCATAAACCTCTATTCCTTTGCAGGTCAAGCTGCTCTAGGTAAATGTGGGATCGGACTGAGGCCATACATAATAGGAGGGAAGATTGTGGTCTGAGGCTGTGAAAATTAAGAGGGCAAAAGAAAAAAAAAAAAAAAAAAAGGACAGGAGTGTGGCTCAAGTGACAGAATAACTATCTTTAGCAAGTGTAAGGCCCTGACTTCAAACCACAGTGCTTTAAAAAAGCAAGTGTTTGTTCAAACATAAGCAATATGACCTAATCATTTATTTCTGAAACTTAAATTTCTTTTCAAGTTTTATTTTTCTTTTTGGGGAATCAAATTTTTTTAACTGATTTTATTCACAAAATAAATGGGAGAAATATTTATTATTAACCATCTATTTTAAAGTACTTAATAGCACTTGAAGACCTATTTTTTTTTTTAATGTAAGTTTAGGGGCAGGGAATGTGGCTTAATGGTAGAGTGCTTGCTTAGCATACATGAAGCCCTGGGTTTGATTCCTCAGTACCACATAAACAGAAAAAGCCGGAAGTGGCACTGTGGCTCAAGTGGTAAGAGTGCTAGCCTTGAGCAAAAGAAGCTCAGGGACAGTGGCCAGGACCTTAGTTCAAGCCCAAGGTGTGGCCAAAAATTTTTTTTAAATACATATATATATATATATATTTAATTTTATTATTATGAGAGTGTAGTACAGAGGGTTATCACTCCAAAAGTCAAGCAATGAGTACAATTCTTTTTGAGCAATGTCACCCCTTACTTTGCTTTCCTCCCATCCCTGCCCACAAGTTGCATAGTTCATATTTATATGTTTTTGCTCAAAGTTAGTGCTCTATCTCATGATCCACAGTCTGCTTTTGGCTTTTTAGTAGTTAGAGATAGGAGAGTCATGGACTTTCCTGTCCTGGCTGGCTTTGAACTGCAACCCTCAGGTCTCATCCCCAAGTAGCTAAGATCTTAGGTATGGGCACCCAACAGCTTGTCTTAAATTGTACAATGATTTCCTAATACTACATCACAGTGGAAAACTGCCAGATTTCCTCAACACCACTTTCTGGCCGCCGGGGAGGCAGCCAGGCAGAGCTAAGGCTAGAGCTCCACAGGCTGTCGGAGCCGCCAGCCCATCCGGCAGCAGGGGTGCAGGGCACACACTGCAGATGTGTGCTGGGGTGCCTACCACCCCAAACTAAAGCTCCGAGTGCTTCTTATTACCCAACATTACTTCTGATCTATCGGTGAAACTTTTTTTTTTCCTGTCAGTACTGGGGCTTTTCAACTCAGAGCCTGAAACTCCTTTTCAGCATTTTTCCACTCATGGCTGGTACGCTCCCACTTGGGCCACACCTCTACTTCTGTTTTTTTTGTTGTTTGTTTGTTTTTTGCCAGTCCTGGGCCTTGGACTCAGGGCCTGGGCACTGTCCCTGGCTTCTTCCCGCTCATGGCTAGCACTCTACCACCTGAGCCACAGCGCCCCTTCTGGCCGTTTTCCATATATGTGGTGCTGGGGAATCGAGCTGAGAGCTTCATGTGTAGGAGGCAAGCACTCTTGCCACTAGGCCATATCCCCAGTCCCTACTTCTGGTTTTTTGCTGCTTAACTGGACACAAGTGTCTCCGATTTGTCTGCCCAGGCTATCTTTGAATGGTGAGCCTCCGAGCTCAGCCTCCTGAGTAGCTAGGAATACAGGCATGATCCCCTGGTGCTTAGCTTCGGTGGGGTTGGAACTCAGGGCCTTACACATGCTAGCTACACAGGCCATGTCCCAAGCCTCTAGATGTATTTAAAAAAATGTTGCCGGGCTCCAGTGGGTCAAGCTTGTAATCCTAGCTATTCAGGAGACTGACATCTTAGGATTGAGGTTCAAAGCCAGCCAGGTTAAGAAAGTCCATGAAACTTTCATCTCCAATTAACCACCAGAAAACCGGAAGTGGCACTGTAGCTCAAGTGGTAGAGTGCTAGCCTTGAGCCAAAGAGCTCAGGGCCCAGTGCCCAGGTCCAGAGTTCAAGACCCACAACTGACCAAAAAAGGGGGTTTCAATCCCAGAAATCAGGTTATGAGCACAATGGATGTATTTTTTATATGGCCTGGATATGAAGTACTCATTCATATAGAAATACACTGGCTATAAAGGGTTTTACGTGGTGTAAGTAGAAAACGTACCAAGAAGGGAGCTGTGGCTCTCAACTTGCAAAGTCATGTGGCCAGGGACCACATCAAGCTGCTGAGTCTGTTTCCTGTTTGTTTGTAAATGAGGACAATGACTTCACAGGATCACTCTAACTCTGAAAGACATCTATGTGAGGAAGGAGTGTGGGAGTGCAGGTGTTTAGCAGTACTGGCTTCTCCTTCCTATTGGCTTTCAAGTACCTGCCTGGGGAAAACACAGCCATTTGGCAGAATATATGTGGGCATGTTCCTGGGACTTCCAGAATTAAGCTTTTAGGATCCAATGGTTTGAGAGGCTGCTCATTCCAAGCGTGTATAAATGGCTTTCAGATAACAACACGGCACAGTTAAATTACTAAGAGCGACAATAAGCCGAGTGCTGGTGGTGCACACCTGCAATCCTAGCTACTCAGGAGGCTGAGATCTGAGGATCAGGGTTCAAAGCCAGCCCAGGCAGGAAAAGTCTGTGAGACTCAAATCTCTACTAAACTACCAAAAAAATTGGAAGTAGAACTGTGGCTCAAATAGAGTGCTAGCCTTGAGCAAAAGAAGCTCAGGGACATTGCCCAGACCCTGAGTTTAAGCTCCAGGAGCAGTGTGTGCGCACATGCATATACATGCTACACACGCATAAGCATACACACACACACACAATCTTAAAAACACTCCCCAAGAAAGCCAGTGTCTACCTAGACGATGTACACAATTTGTCTGCTCTCTACATGGAGGAGGCAGGGAGAACCCAACACTTGTGCCAATGCACGTCCAGAAGTGTGAAATCCGTGGCCCACCCAGTAGATCAGGTGCACAAGCAAAGAGGACAGTGAGGAAATACGTCTATGCTGAGAATTGCTGCTTGCCTGTGGTTAGCATGTGTCCCTGGGCACCTACCTCTCCTAGGACTAACTCTGGGCTGCAAGGAAACATCCTACCATTTCGAGAGGGTCTGCTATCTTGTGGTCCTCCTGCCTTAGCCTCCTTACTGAAGGGATTTCAGGCATGGGCCATCACCCGTAACTTCACCATTTTTCCATCAATGCCTAGTGTGTTAGAAATTTTTTTAGCACCTTGTTTTATGGAAATAACAAATATCCTTACATTGCTAAGTGCAATGTTTCCTGAGTCTCCTGAGTTATGGATCAGCATTCAGTTTAATTCACATGAGATTGGGGAAATGTACCTTTCTGGAGAATTGCTGTTAAATGTTCACCTAGTAGCTGTCTCTCCACACAAGCAATCAGTGGTTTCCTATAAAGGCAGAAAAGAAGAAGTGTCACTAAAGTGAGTCTGGTTAGCTGCCAGAGGTGAGCAAGTTAAGTCTAAAACAATTAGCTTGCGGCCAGGCAGAGCACAAGGCTGAAGAACAGGCTTATCCTCACACGAACAGGCAACAGCACCTTCTGTCAACCACTCTAAACCCATCAGTGGTGAGGTCCACAGGCAGGCCTGGGTTTGACAGGTGGGGGTGCCGAGAAGGGAGGAACTGAGCTGGCTGGCAGGAGTGTTTGCTCTCCACCCTGGATTTGAACTTCTCTGGCTATGCCCTCCAGCACGTGGTACTTGCTGTCACTTTCTGAGGGAAGTCTGAGTTCTAGGGAATGCATGGGGGAATTTGGTCTGGCCCCTGAGCTCATCCTGCTGCTAGCTTGTTGATCTGGCCATTCTTGAGTGCTCAGGAGTTTGGGTGTTTGCCATGGTGACTATCTTCTTAGAGCTCAGATGCTGGCCTCACTCTCACCTTCCCGCTTCACTCTGCCTTCTTGACATTGCTTGTGTCATCATCTTCCACAGTTAAAGACTCCATAGACCCAACCCACCATCCTCTTTTCCCCTCATCTGTCCTTGCCTCTCCCCTGCCTTCTGCTGTCCTGCATGCTTGCCACTGTGGTCTGAGAGGCATGAGCCTGTCATTTGAAAATCATTTGAAAATCTGCCATTCACTAAGTACAGAAACCATCTTCTGGCCTGGGAATGTGGCTTAGTGGTAGAGTGCTTGCCTAGTATGCGTTAAGCCCTGGGTTCAATTCCTCAATGCCACATAAATAAAGAGCCAGAAGTAGTGCTGTGATTCAAGTGGTAGGGCGCTAGCCTTGAGCACAGAGAGGCTCAGGAACAGTGCCCAGGCTCTGAGTTCAAGCCAGGACTGGAAAGAAGAAAAACCATCTTCTGGCTTTCTTGCTTATTTTCCACAATTTAATTCTTTTTATTTTCTGGTTCTTTTCAGAAGATATGGGGCATCTGCTTATCTCCCCTCCCCCATACCCCCCTCCCCCTCCCAAGAGCTACAAGTTCAGGGAATTGTCCTAAACTTTTATTTCAAAGCTTACAGAAAATTTTTTTAACATGTCAACTGATTTACGTATCACAGCAGCCCATGGAGACAGACAGGACTGTCATTCCACACTTAACTCCACACATGGACCGTGAGTTCAGAGAGAAGACAGACTTGTCCATGACAATGGCACACACATGGAACTGGATCCTCTCTGAGGACCACTTGGGCACTTCTGCACTGCCTTCTGAGGGGTGCTGTTCCTTCTTCCCTCCCCCACGAAATGGAAGCATGACACTGTGTACCCGGCACAAATACATGATCTCTCCTGTTTTATTTCCCTAAACTACTCATCAACCTCACGTATTATTTCTAATTAACCACCAGAAACCCAGAAAGGGAGGCGTGGCTCAAGGGTAGAGTGTCAGCCTTGAGTTGAAAAAGCAAAGGGACAGGTCCTGAGTTCAAGCCCCAGCACCAAATGCCTCATTTTCAGCATTGCCAGTATGTACTGTTTGCTACAGTTACTGCTTCTGGAAAACTCATGATGGAACACTTAGGGGAGGACTGTGATTTGTAAATGCAGAGTTAGGACAAATGGTAAGCAGTACACCTTTAACAGAGAAAACACTGTTAAGATAGTATTAGGTGAGTGAGTAGAGACACCATGTTCTTCAACATCAAGCCGGTAAACACAGGCAAAATGCACTCGGTGAGCAGCACTTACTGTGTGCTGTGGTCCAGGTAAGTGATCACACGGTCTCCTTCCTCTTCCAGACGCTTACTCACATGGTTAAGGTATTCTGGAACCTTACAAGAAAAGATTTAAGACATCAGTAACAAGATTATTTCTGGGCTATGGACATGGCTCAAGTGGTAGAGTGCCTGCCTGGAAAGTAGAAGGCAAGGAATTCAAATCCCTGCTCTGCCAACTAACAGATTCTTTGAAATTGCTTTCCTGGTGAAATAACAATAATAATTTTGAAGAAGCAGAGCATACATCCAGATGAAAAGCCAGGGAGACCATTAGGGACTGGCAGATGGAGAGTATGAGAGAAAGGCAGACCCGGAGGCTGAGGCGCATCCCTCTCTTGTTCCCTGCTCAGCACAAAGTGTGGGGGAAGCCACAGGCACCTTGCCTTGGAGGCCCACCACAGGTGTGAGCCACGGTGGCAGGACAAGAGGCCACAGCCAAGCCCAGACCCAGACACAAAGCTGGCTGCAGAGGTTTCAAAGTGCACCTTGTAGGTCCAGGAGTGAATGGAATCCTCGGCCCCCCGCCAGCACAGCAACTGTCAGGTCACCGCTGTCACATGTGAAGCCTCTCTAACACTAAGACCCAGACCCATGGTCAGGGTCTGTCCTACTGTCCCTTGACCGTCCTACCAATTCTGTGTTTTCCTGTGGAGGAGCAGCTATCAGATGGCCATTGGCTATCAATACGACACAGACTTTCTCACATGGATGAAAATGCAAACAGATTTTACCCATTATCTTAGGGGTTTGGTTAAAGCTGAGCTCTTTACTATTTCAGATGCTACTCAATTAGCATTTAATTTTTAGGCGGAGGGAAAATAGTTCTAGTGAAGGGAAACAAATTAATTTCTTACTATAGCGAATAGCCTCTCTCTACAAAGTACAAATAAGCGTGGGAATCTGCACAGGGAAGCCCCTAGAGACCACTCTGTTGTCTCACCTCTCTCTCTTGCATTAATCTTTGGCCTTCTGCAGCATATAAACAATTAGTCTCTTCCAAAAATTTCAGTTCAAACGAATCTTTATATACCTGAAAAATGAGCGGAACCAAAGTCAGAAAGTTGCTTTTTTAAGTGCTATGGGACCCCATTTTCTAAGTGGTCAGCCTGCAAACCATACTCCCCAGTTCTTGTGCCTACCACCCAGCCTTGACTTCTATGTGTAGCTAGTAGTTCTCTTCAGCTTATCACCTGATTTTACCTTTGTTTTTGGTGTATCTTACATGACAAAGTTAGCATGTTTAGATAGCCCTGTTTATCATCAGCCTTTCTTTTTTGTGACTCCTGATAGCTCCCTCCTCAAAGGTTAACTGAAGTCCCACCTATATGTATAGCTAACTAATTTGTTAGCTCATCCTTCCCATGGGCCTGGACTCTGGCCCCAGGGGCTGCCGCACCTGGAGATCTGAGAGCATGCTCAGCAGGCTCCGTAACAGGCTCCGGTCAACAGCCTCACCGCTCCTTTCTCGCTCGATCAGCAGCAGGATGCCATCAATGGTCTTACTCTGCACCATTCTGTCACTGATGATATGGTTCCGGAACAGCTCCAGGCCCATGTCCCTGTGCAGACAGTGAACGGAGAAGTGGGCTTTAGCTTTGCCTCTTTGAAAACCCAGCTGTTATGGCACCATCTCAAACAAATACTATTAGCTAATTCTTGACACATAGATATTGAAAAGTGCTCTTAAAATTTTCTTATTTTGAGCTAGTCCAGGATGCCTCATGTAGCCATCCTAAACCAGGCTGTTTTTCTGAGAAATCAGGCCAACCAGTGCCCAAAGAAATACTAAGATATCCATGTCACACAGGCACCCGAGATATCATAACTGTACGGGCTCCAGACTAGGGAGACAAACTCCACACCCTTTCTCCTCCCCTGCCATCAACTGGAATTTCTCCTGGGACTCGAGTCCTCCTGTAAGTTGTCCTTTCTCAGAGCGATCTGAAACCTGGTATGCGTGCACCAAGTTGCTTGGTCACAGCCTGACAATTTGGGGAAAGAATTCAGCAGCAAGAGCAACCACCCACGAGCCTTGTCTCTCTGATAAGGAGCTCTGTCCAGTGCTGGCACCACTCTGCTGGGTTAGGGGCCATTCACCAGAGAGAAGGGCTTTGGGGTTTTACGGAGCCAGGTGCTCACCAGAGAGAAGGGAGCATGGAGTTCTGCAGGACATAAGTGCGGTCCAGAAACAGGAAAATACTTCTGATCATGATCTGAGGATCAGAAAGAAAAATTATTTATTCACTCAATTAACAAACTATTCAAGATTACTTTTGGACTACCCTCTGCTCGCCGTCTTGAGTTTAACTTTATGGAGAGAAACCATGCACCAAGACACTCATTTTTGTTTTAACTGTTCTTCCCTACCATTTTCATTTCTTTAAAACAGCTCTGTAGAGTTTAAAGCACTCAAGTCTAAAGGATCCCTTTGGAATTTTATTTTCTGACTGATGTTGAGTCTTTTTGACCTGGGAGTGGTACTACCTTTCTAGAACTTTTCTCAAGTTTCTTGAGCACCTGTATCCAGTTGACTCTGATGCCAGCAAAGTGAAGAGAATGCAGTGAGTCGATCTCCGTGTGGCACTCACTGCAGTGTGGTGACATTTCCCCAGTGGCATGTTTCCATTTCTTAGACCCACCCCAGGTGTCTGGCCCAGAAGAGAGATATTCAATGCCTCCTGCTAGCCTCCTTTAGAAAACAAGAGTTTGGTTTACGTGTAAAGCTATGCATACTCTTGTTTCTCTCACTTGGCTCACAAAGAGCTAGGGCATACTAAATGCTTACACAAATGAAATCCAATCAACACTTCTACACAGTCTAAGATTCTGTCACGTGGGTCCAAGGAAGAACTGGCTCTCAGAATGATGTTTGCGAGCTCTGCCAGAGGTTGTCCCTACATATTGAAACCAACTGCTCATCTGGAGCTGAAACGGGCCAACACCCTGGTTTTGAGCCTGTCACAAGAGCTAACCTCTTATGCTAATCTGCCCATCAACTGTACTCATCCTATTCTGTGCTTCTACAGAACCAAGGAGAATCTCTACTTCTCAGGTCAGGACCTGCATATGCCTTCCTGAGGCTAAGAGGGAGGCAGGAGGGCAGCAAGCAGGTGGGACCTCACATACTCCAAATACATTCCCTCTGGCCAGACCAGAGGATCCATAAGGCAAAGTGCAAGTGAGCAAGAAGAGAGCAGGTGCTGCAGCAGCCCCAGCTGGAGTGCAGGGGCACATGCCCCACACACAATCAGCGCTGATGGAAAGCCCCAGACCTACCATTTGTCTGCAGTGATCTTGCCAGCACGTGTTTATCTTCTTTAGAAACAAAACACTGTCTAGTGAATCTGTGCAGACCTGCTAAGGAAACTTTAATAAAATGTAAGCCTGTACCAATTTGCATGGCAGAGTCAGCTCCTTCCTCCACCAAACACCAAGTTCTAGCAATCTTTAGAAAGGCCATGCATCCGAACGAAGTCTGATTTCTAAAGAAATGGTACGAGGAGGTGTGAGAGGCCCCAGAGAGCTGCCCTGTCCCTTTACCAAGTAAAGACACAATGAGACAACCTACTCTAAAACCAGATGCAGAATCTGCCAGTGCTGTGACTTGGACTTCCAGCCTCCAGACTGTGGAAAGTAATGTCTGTGCCTTATGCACCACCCAGCAGCCCAATGGCCTGTGACCAGCAGTTCTCATTCATGTATCTCATAGCCTGTATTACTTTGGTGATGCCTGAGCACGCTTTCTCTCTCTCTCTTCATCAGAGCTGCTACTCACCTCTTCCTGTTTCCTACATGGCCAAATTATACATCTTATCTGTTCTTAAAGGCTGAAAATGTAGTTTTAGAACAAACGAAACAGAATACAGATTCCCTAGAGCAAGGACCTTTCATAGGCACTCTGATTTCACCATCCCAGGCTCACTACAGTTGTCTGGGTAACAAAGAGCTGGATGTGCTAGGCTACAGTCCTCGTCTGCCACTTGCCAGCACTGACATAGGTTGTGTCTAGGAGCTCATGTGAGGAGACACAGAGAGCGTCAGTCCAAGGAAGGAACTGGATCAAACCAGACAGGTCTTTTATCAACCAATGGGGCCCAATGGAGGCCAGGCATGCTGGCTAGGCTTTTGGGAGGAGAGAAAGCTCAGGGAGACTGCAGGAGCCAAAGGTGCATCTCTTTAGAGCAGTGAGTGTCATGGCTGTGGGTGGTCCTGGCCAAAACAGCCCAATTTATTTCCTCTGAATCCTTTCTCCAGTCCTCTGGAAGCCCACAAAGAAATTCAGATAGTTATAGTGAGGACCTAGTACCCAGTGGTGAGTGCAGAGTGAGAGGTCCCTGTTTAACATACACAAACAGTCTTAGAAGGGCAAACCAGAAGCCATCACAAGAACATTTAGCAAGGTATAAGCAACACATGTAAATGGCCCAGTAATACGACTGTAAGCATTTAACAAGTCAGAGTGGGAGACCTGGCAGATTCCCACAGGTTCATACAGCTGCCTGAGCTGTGTGGAAAGCCACGGGCCCATGCTGACATCTGGCAGGTTCCTAGAGTCCACCTTGTCCTGCCTCAGCTGTGTGGAGAGCCACGGGCCTCAGGGTGAAGACCTAGCAGTTTCCAAGTCTGGGCCAGTCTTCAAGTTTGACAGGATTAACCAACACCAGTCAATCGAATACTTCCTTGCAGCTCAGGTGTAACAAATCCCCACATCAGAGCTGTGATTGGTATAGCACCTGCTTAGACATAAAGTGTGGAGTGCCTATTAAATGAACAACACTTCCCATAGTTGAACGCTGTAAAACCCCCAGAGAAAAAGTACTGAACAGTGAACTAGTATCCCAGTGCCTTTACTACATTCCACTGTCCTGGAGTTTATAGCTACAGAAGACTGGCAACAGCAGCCATTCTAGACACCGATTCTCCCAGGCAGTGGGAAGCACTGTCAAGTATCCTAAAGCAGAACCCCAGCAGTGACTCAGTTCACCTTGTAGATGAGCCATCCAGTCCTCTCAAAGGACTCACATGGCCTAGAGGTAAGGCAGGCCTTCCAGGGCAATAATGAAATAATGCTCATGACAAGTGGCAACAAAACTGGTCATCCAGCAACTTTTTTGGTGTTGTTGTTGGTTGTGGGGCTTGAATGAAAGAGCCTGCGCACTGTCCCTAAGCGCTTTTGCTCCAGGCTTGCACTCTACTGAGCCACAGTTCCACTTCCAGTTTTCTAGTGGTTAACTGGAGATGAGAGTCTCGTAGACTTTCCTGCCTGGATTGGCTTTGAACTATGATCCTCAGATCTCAACCTCCTGAGCAGCCAGGATTACAGGTATGAGCCACCAGTGCCTGGCAAAATATTTTAAGAAAATGGTGGCAAAAACACATGATGTTCATTAGGCTCCGACACTGGCACATTCTTGACAGTGGGTAGCATGCTTTGTGCTAGGCAAAGAACATGACTGGGCTTGCCATGGAGCTGTTCCTGCCAAGGGCTGGCCACACCGACTAGCTTGTGCTGTTATAATCTATCTCATTCTGCCACAGTGCCTTTCTCAAAACAGTTTCATGTTGCTGGATTCTTGCTTAGGAAATCTATAATCATCTCAGATGGTCAGTCAAGCCCAACTCCTTAATGACACAGAGCCAAATGCCATCTTCAACTTGGATTCCACCAATCTCCAAATTCTGGGCAAAACCAATTGCTTAAGGTTCTCGAAGGCACGTATCCTGCCCTGACAAAGAGCTGGCAAGCCATACTATACATTCTCCAAGGTACAACTCAAGTGTTTCTCGCTCTGGGAGAGACTGGTCTCATTCCTGCCCTGCGGCTCACGGCTGAATATTTCTGAACTGAAGTCTTGCCACTACGGATATTTGAAGTACTACTCTTCTGTCACAGCATCAGGGGCTCTGCTTGAACAAGTAGTCATCAGGCATGGCAGTCATCTTTCGATTGCCTGGGCCAAGATCTTAGACAGGAAAACGAGGTCTTGCTGAGCGAGTTGGGTCAAGATTTCAGACAACATGAAGGGTGGGATGGCTTGGCAGGAGAATTCAAGTGGGTCATTAAAATAGTTGACAAGCCAACTAGGACTAGAGCAAATTAACACTATTGACTCTGATGGAGGCCAGCGACCTGGAATGCTGTGGGTGACCTCAAACACGCGCACCAGGTGCCTGCAGCTTCTAAATACAACAGGGCTACCAAATGGGACAAAGGCCCAACATCTCATACGTGTCACTTTGTGATACATCCATATCTCATTGATGTCTCCTGTGATACATGCAGACTTCATATATGTCTCCCACAATATGTACACTCCTCATTTTTGTGTCCCATGATAGGTGCACATCTCTTTCCTGTCTCCTGTGATACATGCACATGTCATTCATGTCTCTTGATATGTGGCCACCTCATACGTGTCTCCTGTGAGATGTGCACATCTCACTGTCATAGGTCCACATCTCACTAGTGTCTCCTGTAATAGGAAGACATCTCCCGTGATACATGGACACCTCATACGTGTCTCCTGTGACAAGTGAAAACCTGCAGGGTCCAAAAGGGCTTATGGCCAGTAATCTCACATACCCTTGCAGTCTTTACGGTACAGCTTTGCCAGAAAATACCAGAGAAGTGTACTAATACAAGTCCAGCAGCAGGATGAGAGCCCTCCATGGAGGCATCTCACTTGGACCCTCAGGACATCCACATGCTACAGCCACCCTGGAGTCATGCCACCCTAACCTGGAAGGCTGAGTTTCCCCAGATTAGGATGATGGCAAGAAAAGCATCCTCAGTCATAAGAAAACTAGAAAGGGACAGGTTCTGGACACCTCATTTTGCAAATGAAGACTAGAAAGAACCCCATGGAAAAGCAGTCACGGTAGCTTTTCTGATGTCTACTGGGTAGGACAAGGAAGCTGTGGCAATGTAGAGGATAGGCACCAGACTGGGGTGGGATTAAAGTATGTCAGGAGGGCTGGGAATATGGCCTAGTGGCACGAGCGCTTGCCTCCTACACATGAAGCTCTCGGTTCTATTCCCCAGCACCACATATATGGAAAACGGCCAGGAGGGGCGCTGTGGCTCAGGTGGCAGAGTGCTAGCCTTGAGCGGGAAGAAGCCAGGGACAGTGCTCAGGCCCTGAGTCCAAGGCCCAGGACTGGCCAAAAAAAAAAAAAAAGTATGTCAGGAGCTGGCCAGACAAGATGTAAGGTGTTCAGGGATTTCCTTATGGACATTAGCCACAGACAGGGTAGCAGAAAATCCCAAGGTGTCCTCTGCCAGTCTTGAGTGTGTACCTCAAGTAAGTCTCTCTCCTCACCTGTGAGGAGCATCCGGATGAAGCACCACTACTAGAGACTTGGTCATAGCAGAACTGGACAGGCAGATGCTCCTGCTCCTAGCAGCTTCAAAGTGGGGCAAGAAGCCCTGTGGCAATGATATGGGAAGCCTTTCGGGCTAAGTGATCCCACCAGGGCCAGAAAGAAAGCAGAGACCTTGTTCCTTTGGCACTCCACAGGAAGAACAATCTGCCACACACCTGTGAGTCAGGAAAAGGATCCACCCTCAGGAAAGGACCATGGCCCATGAGACTGAGCAGAGAAGCAGCTCAACTGTGCCTGACTCCTGACATACCAGGCCTGGATGGAGATGAGGGGTGGGGGAGGAGGGGCTCAAAGCTTTCACATTTGTAGGAATTGGTTACAGTTTAGAAACCTAACACAGGGTTGTTGCTGTTGTTACTAACATAAAGGACACAACCCAAACTTATCCCAAACAGTTCAACCATACACAATTAAAGGAATGTTTACCTCCTATTTATATCAGCAAGTAACTTAAATCTAAGGATTTTACATAAAAATCAATGCTATCACATTATGAAACAAACCGAATCCCTTTGTTCTATAAATAACTTAAAAGCTGTTGTTTTAACAGTAAGGACACGGATTAGTTCTTTACCTTCTACAGTTCATGTTTAAGAAACTTAGGTAGTGAACAGAAACTGCATGAGCCACACAAAGGATATTCTCTGAACGGAAGTATTTGTGCTTGGACGTGGTCCTCGCAGACCTGGCGTAGCTGCTTGTAGAGTGTTGGGGAGACCTTGTGAGAACAAAGATTTTCAACAGCCTAAAATGAAAGGAAGATATGAATTATAAACACACAAACAACAAATGGGTTCCTTGAAGAATGCCGTGCCCATTATCTTTTTCGTTTGGTGCTGGTCCAGAGGCTTGAACTTAGGGCCTAGACGCTCTTCCTGAACTTTTTTTTTTTTTTTGCTCAAGGCTAGTGCTCGATCACTTCACCCACAACTCCACTTCTACGGTTTTGGAGCATAAATGGAGAGAAGTCACAGACTTTCCTGTCTGGGCTGGCTTCGAAGTACAATCCTCAGATTTTAACCTCCTCAGCAGCTAGAATTACAAGCCTGAGCCATGGGTGACTGGCACTGTATCTGTATAATGTTTAGCCTCCTCCCCCTCCAGTACATGGGTCATCTGCAAACAAGCCCAGTCCTCTAGGTACAAGTGAGCACCGGTACTGACCGCTGGGTACAGTAAGTCTGGCAGGATGGCAGGAATGAGTCAGTTAAGGATCTCAGGCCTGTGGCTGGGGATATGGCCTAATGGCAAGAGTGCTTGCCTTGTATACATGAGGCCCTGGGTTCGATTCCCCAGCACCACATATACAGAAAACGGCCAGAAGTGGCGCTGTGGCTCAAGTGGCAGAGTGCTAGCCTTGAGCAAAAAGAAGCCAGGGACAGTGCTCAGGCCCTGAGTTCAAGGCCCAGGACTGGCCAAAAAAAAAAAAAAGAATCTCAGGCCTGATGGAGCCCAGAAAGTTCAACCGTCATAAGACATCTCAACAGGTTTGGACCCTACAGATGTTTCTAGAAACTCCACAAGGCATGGGGAGTGTAGGTTTATCCTGGTGATTACAATGGGAAGCAGGGACCCCTCGGCTGTCGGTGGGGGTGGGGAAGAAGGGACAGTCCTCTTTGCTCTGATGGTAAGGGATTCTGCCTGGGATAAGAGGGAGATGCACGGGCCAAGAGGGATTCCTTCTTAATTCACTGAAATTCTGTCTCAATGAACTTTTTGGGGCAATTTGTTTCCCCTGACAAGTATTTGTCCATATGAAAGAAACAATGCTTGGGCTGGGAATATGGCCTAGTGGCAAGAGTGCTTGCCCTGTATACATGAAGCCCGGGTTCGATTTCCCAGCACCACATATATAGAAAATGGCCAGAAGTGGCGCTGTGGCTCAAGTGGCAGAGTGCTAGCCTTGAGCAAAAAGAAGCCAGGGACAGTGCTCAGGTCCTGAGGCAAGCTCCAGGGATGGCAAAAAAAAAAAAAAAAAAAAAAAAGAAACAATGCTTGCACATTCTCATAAAACTTTGTTTAAATCTTATGTATATGGCAAAGACCTCAACTTAATGTAAACTACCATAAGTTTTCTTCTGACTAGTTTTGAACCATTTAAAAAGTATGCTAACAGAAAACGGCCAGAAGCGGCGCTGTGGCTCAAGTGGCAGAGTGCTAGCCTTCAGCGGGAAGAAGCCAGGGACAGTGCTCAGGCCCTGAGTCCAAGGCCCAGGACTGGCCAAAAAAAATAAAAAATAAATAAAAAGTATGCTAACAGATAGAATGGCAACACTTTAGAGAACTTACATGATATTCTAGGAAAAAACATAAGTTAAAGCTGTATATTAATTCTAACAGTTTAACATGACAAGTGCTATATGGTACTCACCTAAGTTACATAAGCCCCATGATTACTACCAAGGAGAACACATTGGTATTTACAAAGACATAAACAAAATGTAAAATGATGTTCGACATCATAATGTATTTTCTAACAGCTTTTTTAAAAATCAGTATAACAAAAAACCCCATTACATTTTGTCTTAGCAAGAAGTAAGGGACTCCTTGTCTCTTCCTACGAGTCTTCAATTCCTTTCTCAAACTCTTTTTCTTGGGTTCTCGTCCTAAGGGTCTTTCACTCTGCTTTTTTATAAGTCCATGTGGGCACTGGACCTCAATTTTTCAGATCTCAGCTCCCTGAGTTGTTAGGATTATAGCTTCCTTTCCCAAATTACTGAACCATCTCTCAGACTTCAGTCTAAAATGTGACAACTCTTGTTCTCCTTAACACCTCACAGCAAAAACTTTGCTCCAGCAGTTAGTCAGTAGTGAATCCTATAAACCCAGTTCTTTAAAAGTATGGTTTTTACATCAAGCATGAAGGAACGCATTTTCTTTAACCAAAGTCAAGGTAAGCTTCGTGCTGCATATCCCTCATGATACAGCAATTGGGAGGACCACTTTCTGAGAGATTCAATTCCAGAGCAAAGCCAGTGTTCCTATACGACTGCAGCCCACCTGAGACACACTGCTGTCATCCACATCAAAGGTGCTAAGTCAGGAGACCCCTCAGCAGGCAGCCGTCTCCATGCCGCTCCTCCTTCCACGCCAAGCCACACAGGCTCTGGAGCACCTTGTGCTGTTCATGCACAGCCCTGCCTGCAGTCCTCTTTCTGCAGACATTTTTGAGATTTTGCCCTAAGCTGAGATTCCTCAGTACCTCTAAAGACAGGACCTGCTGAAAGAACATGCACTTCAGGTTGTGTGCTGTCACCATCATTCTAGCGAAGTGGGATCTAACCAACGCCCAGAGGCAGGCGGGACGCAGCAGCTCTGGTTCTCCACATGCTACAGAACACTGCTCACAGGAACTTGCAGGGGCACGCTTTCCCAGATCACACCACGATGGTGCAGCCACGACCAAGTCCTCAAAATATGTGTGGTGAGGTGCAATGTCACCTCAATAGGCGCAGTGCTATTAAAAACATTTCCTCAAGACCTGAACAATCACTGTCATATCCAGAGATTAGAAACACCAAAAACTACAGCCCCTACTACATGAGGGCCCAGGTGATTCCCCCAAAAAGACACTGGGGTAGGCAGGGATGGCAAGGCACAGCACAGCCAAGTAGGATTGATGGCCTCGCCTCCACAGACACAACCCTGTTCTGGGCAGACCTGTCACACCATTTATGCCAGGACCAGTCTGCCCCATGGGGGAAGAGATGCAAACACAGCACGACCCCTCCCCTCCCTCCAGGCTTTTATATAAATAAATGACAACATAGAAAGAAAGCAGGATTCAAATAGGGGAGACTGAAAACTGTAATGTCTCCTGGGAAGAGGGAGAGAGGTAGTGAATATGCCCACACCAAGCCCAGAGGTGCTGGACTAGAACCCTGGTTCTAACAGGTATGGTCTATCTGCCATGGTATAGTATCAGTTTTGTTAAGTATTGAATTCAATGAACACGTTTCTATTAATATGTTGCTTTCTCAATTCATCTATCACTCATCACCATTTTTCTGAGACTTTTCTTTTTTTTTGGCCAGTCCTGGGGCTTGGACTCAGGGCCTGAGCACTGTCCCTGGCTTCTTTTTGCTCAAGGCTAGCACTCTGCAACTTGAGCCACAGCGCCACTTCTGGCCATTTTCTGTATATGTGGTGCTGGGGAATCGAACCCAGGGCCCCATGTATATGAGGCAGACACTCTTGCCACTAGGCCATATCCCCAGCCCCTTTCTGAGACTTTTCACACAATGTTTTTTGGTCTTTTCTTTTTGGTCCTAGGGCTTGAACTCAGAGCCTGGACACTGTCCTTGAGCCTTTTCTGCTCAACGCTAGTGCTTTACCACTTGAGCCACAGTTTCACTTCCAGCTTTTTGCTGGTTAACGGAAGGTAAGAGTCTTGTAGACTTTTCCTGCCCGGCTGGCTTTAAACCACCAGACTTCAAATGAGCTTTAACAATTCCATCAACAAAATGAATGCTTGACTCTACTGCCCACTCCTTCACTGAGGTGACCTCTGAGGGGACAGTGCAATCTGCACCCTAGACAACAGCCAGGCTCTCCTCAGAACCCAAGCCTTCCAGGGGGGATTTTCAGTCTGAAACAACGCAATGCACCTTTCTCCAATAGGCTCTAGAAGTGGAGTCGTCAGCTACCTGTTGGCTGTTAGGGTGACAAGAGGATGAGACACAGAGGTGTGCTTTCTCATGTGAGTGGTTATTACACTAACCTCTGGTCTTCCTCACACCACCTTCCTGCATGGCAGAAAGCTATAGAGGGTGGCCAGCGTGCAGACTTCCTCCCCACCTCCCATGACCACGCAGAAATAAGGAGCAAACAAGGCTCAGGAGACCTCTAAGAGAAGGAACCTCAAGCAGCAGCCTCCAAGGCCTGGACAGGGAATGAGAGCCCTCAAAACCTTTACAGCTTTCGTAAGAACCAGTATTTTCATAAGGTCTCCAGCAAGGAATAGAGACCGTTCTTAGGCAAATTCTGGGACTTGGTTATGGAGCAGCAGGTGGGATGCACTGCCCATCAGGGGCCAGTACCAGATGATGAAATCTCCAGGCCCCCAAAACAATAGTAAGCCTTACCATGAGATAGGGCTTTTTTTTTTTTTTGGCCAGTCCTGGGGCTTGGGACTCAGGGCCTGAGCACTGTGCCTGGCTCCTTTTTTTCCCAAGGCTAGCACTCTGCCACTTGAGCCACAGCGCCACTTCTGGCTTTTTCTATATATGTGATGCTGGGGAATTGAACCCAGGGCTTCATGTATGTGAGACAAGCACTCTACCACTAGGCCATATTCCCAGCCAAGATAGGTTTCATTAAACTAAAAACCTGACTATTTAGGTATGGGAGTGATTCTTACTTCCGGTGAAGACATAGTAAAAGGACAGAATGAATGCTTCTGCTGAAAAAAACCAACCAAGCAAGCAAGCAAAAGCAAGTTTTCAGAGACCAGACACTGTGTAAGACACAGTGGTCTCTGGAGGAAGGGGATGGGCAGACCGCAGCTGCTCTGGCTGCACATGTGGTTCACGCAGCCATGCTCAGCATTTCCAGGCTTTGTGCAGTAAACCAGTACGGCAAGCGGAGGGAAGAAATGTGGCCCGAGAACCCTGGGGATAAACACAATATCTCCAGGGACCAAGCATTCAGGAGCGCATGACCAACACATGGGGCAAGCATGTGGTAAGAAATTACCAACACCAGAGAATGGGCCACCCAGAAGGTTGGACCTAACAGTGTCGTGGCTCATACAAGGTATTGGGGATAACCAGTCTTAGACACAATACTGCTCTGCCTTGACCTAACATAAAGATCTAAAAGCAAAAGACCATACAATCGCCAATTTAAATGTGTTCACAACGAAAGTAAAAAAAACAACAAAAACTTAGGAATATAAAAGTATCTAGCCTGCTGGTTAAGATTCAAAATGTCCATCATGCAATCAAAAAGTACCAGAACCCAAAGAAATAGGAAAATATTATCTGTATGGGGAGAAAAAAATCCAAAAAACAAAAAGTCAGTCAAAACTAATACAGAATTAGCAAACCAAGACAACAAGAATTGTAACAAAAGAATTTCACGTGTTTAAAGTTTAAACAGAATGAAGAACCAAAAGACTCAGATTGAGCAGTACAGAGGAAGAACCACAAGCCTCAGATTGAGCAGTAGAGGAAGACAATGTGCGAGAGAAACTCCAGCAGGTGGTGGCTAACAGTGAGATGCGCCAGAGAGCTACAGACCTGAAGGTGAGAGGGAGTTGTGCACGGGGTCAGAAACTTGAAGACAGGAAGCTACCGGACAGTTTACTCTTGGAGGGCTCAGGAAACTTACTGTGTGTTTTATGCTTTCCTACAAGGAAGCCAAGTGGCTTCAGAAATATTTGAGATCCGTAAGAAAGCAGGTCAACGTCAATACATTAAATGGTGTTCCTACATAACAGAGCCAGAAATTATAATTTAAAATACTATTTATAATACCATCAAAGCACGTGAAATGATTAGGAAAAAGATTCACAAAAGATACACAAGATTGAAACCTGAAAAAAACACTGAGAGGTAACCCTAGGATCAATGAGCAGATTCAAGTATGCCAAGACCCAACTTCCCCCTACCTGCTAGAGATTCCACATCATCTCATCAAACCCTTGGCTGTCTTCCTGGTAGATATGGGTAAACAACTTTGAAAACTCAGAAATATATGATGGAGCAAGAGTGCCAAAGAGCTTTAGAGAAGGATGGAGCTGACACACCCACTTTTACATGGACAGCTGATCCTTGACAAAGAATCAAAGGGACTGAGGAGGATGGGCTTTTAACAAACAGTGTGAACACTGGACATTTACAGGGCAAACACTGCACTTCACACCTCACAACATGTATAAAAAAATCCCTTTTACATGGCTTACGGAACTACATGTAAAACTTACAGCTTTAAAACGTGTACAAGGAATACAGCACAAAATCTTTGTGATCTTAGAGTCTGGATTTTAAAGACCTCTTAGGTGTCCTTTTAGTACAACTCATAAAACAAGTTGATAAACTAGACTTCAGAATTTGAAACTATAGCTCTTCAGGGACATGGTTAGAGAATTAAAGGACAAGCCACACACTGGAAGAATTATTTGTAAGGCTAGTAGAGGACTTGTATCCAGAATATATCCTTACCTCACTACTCAGTAGTGAGAAAACGAAGGATTTGATAAAAATGAACAAAAGGCAGTGGTAATAATATAGTAATTGTGGTAGTATAGCAGTTGTGGTAATCTTAGCACTTGGGAGGTGGTGGCGAGAGGGCTTGAGGCTAGCCTGAACTTTATATGAGTTAAAGGCTAGTCTGCACTAGCTATGGAGTAACCCTGTCTCATAAGCAATTCAGAAAAAGTAAAACTACAATTAAAAACTGGGAAAAACAAAATACTTGAATGTATACTTCATGAAAGATGGATAAAGTAACAAATAAATGGAAAACTGCTATCAGTAGGAAAACGCATATTAAAACGACACTGAGGGGCTGAGGATATGGCCTAGTGGCAAGAGTGCTTGCCTCCTATACATGAGGCCCTGGGTTCAATTCCCCAGCACCACATATACAGAAAATGGCCAGAAGTGGCGCTGTGGCTCAAGTGGCAGAGTGCTAGTCTTGAGCAAAAAGAAGCCAGGACAGTGCTCAGTCCCTGAGTCCAAGCCCCAGGACTGGCCAACAACAACAACAACAAAAATGACACTGAAAACCCACTAGACACCTACTAGAATGGCTAAAATTAAAAAGACTGACAGTGGGGCTGGGAATAGGGCCTAGTGGCAAGAGTGCTTGCCTTGAACAAAAAGAAACCAGGGACAGTGCTCAGGCCCTGAGTTCAAGCAAAAAAATAAAATAAAAAAGACTGACACCACCAAATGTTGGCAAGGACAGAGAACAATTGGAACTCTCACACCATGCTGGTAGAGATGCAAAATGGTATGGCCACTTTAAAAAACAGGATACTGCTATCAAGTTACGCATATGATTTCCGTACATACCAAGTAACTTATAGATATTTTCCTGAGAAGACTGACGATATACACCCACTCAAAGATGTACCAACGCTCTTAGCACCCATATTCATAACCTTATGCTAGACGCACAAATGCCTGTTAACTAATGAACAAAAATATGCAATGGTGATGTCACATGACACTCAGTAATAAAAAGAAACAAACGACTATCACAGTGTGTTATGTATCTCAAAAGCCAGATACAGAAAATAATAAAATGCCCAATTCTACTTAGAGATTATAAAAGGTCAAAATATCTCCTCAAAGCCAATCCGTGGTGGTTGAGGGTGGGGCTTGGGAAAGGACACTGGCAGCAAAGGACCTACAGCACTATGTGGGTGATGGAAATACTCCAGAGTGTGGTGCGGGGCACAAACCTGCACTCAACTGTTAAAAGCTACTGGAGCACACACTACAGGTAAATAACACCTCTAATGATGTGGACGTTAAAAACAACTCATACACTTAAGACAAAACATAGATGTACTCATACCAAACTGACAATAAAGGTTCAGATGCCTCAAATGGAACGTGTAGGACCAAAGTGCACTCGGTTTCAGGTTTTTTTTCCGCCTTGGAATAGTGCACATACGTACTGAGGTATATATTCTGGGGATGGGATCCAAGTCTAAGCAAGAGATTTCAGTATGTTTCCTATACACCTCATACACGTAGCTTGCAGGTAATCTCAGCGCATCTGTTTTGTCTGAGGCCAGTCACGTAATTCAGGGGTGGAATTTTCCATTTGTGGCATCATGTTTACGTCCAGAAAGTTTTGAATGCTGGAGTATTTCAGACTTTCGGGTGAAGGGATGCTCTCGTCAGGAAAAAAAAAAAAAAAGCCTTCGCTAAAAACCATTGTGTGACCGTTGCCTAAAACGTAAGTAACGGACTCCTTCGTGAGCAAAAACATGGCCACGAAAAAGTATGCTTTCAGTGAAACGACTCCGACAGCAAAATGTCCTCCTGACCTCCTCTTCCTCCGTGAGAGGCAGGCAGACCCCTACGCGGGGGACCCACCTGCGGGCCAGAGGCCAGGCCGGCCGCGGGAAAAGTTTCCGCCGGGGCCCCCGCAGCGGTGCGGGGAGCCGGGCGCGCCCCGGGGCGCCGCGGCCTAGGCCGGAGGCCGCCGCCCGCCACACCCCCCACCCCCGCCGGCCGCGGCCCACCTGGTAGAGCTCCTCCAGGTTGTACTTGATGGACGTGCTGCCCTGGATGGCCCGGACCGCCTCGTGCAGCTTCCGCCACGTGTCCTGAGTGTAGTTGTCCGGCAGCCGCGGCCTGTCTGTGGGGAGAGGGGGTCAGCGGCGGCCCGGGGCAGGGCAGGCCCGGAAGGCGCCGCGGGGCGCGGGGCGCGGGGCCGGGGCCCAGCGCGGGGCGGGGAGCGGGGCCGGGGCCGGCGGGGCGCCGACCCCCGCGGGCCCCGCGGCGCCCACTCCCCGCGGCCCGGGCGGCCCGGGCGGCCCCGGAGGCCCCGTCCCCGCGCGCGCGCCGCCGGCCCCCGCCCGCCCGCCCGCCCGCCCGCGGCGGCGCGCACCCACCTCGGAAGTTCTTGATGACCAGCTTCCTGGAGCCGCCCGCGCCCCCCGGCTTGGCGGGGCCGCTGGCCAGGGCCGCGGGCTTGGTGAGGCCGTTGGTGCGGCCCACGAGTGCCGAGACGCTGCCCTTCCGCGGGCCCTCGTCCGCCATGGCTGGGCCGGACGCCGCCCCGCCCCGCGCCGCCCGGCTCCTCCTCCTCCTCCTCCTCCTCCTCCTCCTCCTCCTCCTCCTCCCGCCCGGCTCCCGTCCGTGCGCGCCCGGCTCCGGCTGCGGCTGCTCCTCCTCCTCCTCCTCCTCCTCCGCCTCCTCCCGCCCGGCGCCCGTCCGTGCGCGCCAAGCTCCTCCTCCGCCCGGGCGCCCCGTCCGTGCGCGCCGCCCCCCGCGCGCCCGAGACCCAACGGCCGCCGCGCGCACGGCGCCGCCCTCCGTGCGTGCGCGCGGCCCGACCCGGCGCGCGCGCACGGCGATCCCCCGCCCGGCCCCCGAAGAGCACGGGGGCGCGCGGGGCGCGAGGACGCGCGGCGGGGCCGGACGTCGGCCGGCTCCGCGTCCCGGGGCGCTCGGGCGCTCGGCGCTCCCCTCCCGCGGGGAGCCTCGGAGCGGTCGCGGCGGCCCTGAAGCAGGCGGGGTCCGGACGGGCGCGGCGCGGCGGCGCGGGGCGCGGGGCAGGCCGCTCGCGCCGAAGCCGACCCTCGTCCCCGCTCGCGCGTGCGCGCGCGCGCCTCGGCGGCCCGGCTCCCGTCGTCCCCTCCGGAACCAACGCGCGCGGGACGCGGCGCCGGGGCGCGCGGCGGGGCCGGACCCGCGCCGGAAGTGACGCGCTCGCCATGGCGCACATCACCATCAACCAGTACCTGCAGCAGGTGAGCGCGGCGGGCGGCCGCCCGAGCGAGCGCGTTGGCCCCCGGCGCCGGGCGGCCGCGGGGCGTGCCAGGCGCCGAGCTCCGGGCCGCGGTCCTGGGGGCCGGAGCGGGGCCCTGAGGCGGGGAGGGCCGCCCGGCGCGGCCCCGAGCCCTGACCCCCGTCTGGTCGGCGCCGCGAGCCTGGCGTCCCCAGCGGGCGGGAGCCGCGGGCGCTGGGGATTGAGCCCCGAGGCTGGCTTTCGAGTCTCCCCACCAGGCCGGCGTGGTGGCCCCCACCTGTAATCGCAGCGGCACTGGAGCCATCGGCGGGGAGGGTCCAGAGGGTCAAGATTCGACACCCGACCTGGCAAAGGAACCAGACCCGACCCGGCAGGCCGGGACCCGAGGCTCCCTGAGCAGGGGTGGGGGTTCTGTCTGCCCGGGGTCTTGGTTCCATGGACCCGCCCATATGGCCCAAGGACGGTATGGTTTTCAGAGGAGGGTGTGGTTTTTAGTGGAGCTAAACAGACTGAAACTAGGTTTCCTGGGGACCACACACAAGGGTCTGTTGGAGGGGGCTGCGCTGAGCTCTGACGGTGGGTCATCCCGTTGATCCTGGGGCTCCGCATCCCTGGTCGGATGACCTTAGAAGCTTTTCTCTGCCTGAGCCTTAGGCTCCTTCCCGAGCTCAAGGCCCCTGGCGGGCTCCGCGCAGATGCCTCCCACCGGGTTAAGTCTCCACCCAGTTACCTGGGTAACCGGCATGCCCAGAGGCAGTTACCTAATCCTTATCCACCTGGCCACACCTCCCCATCCCTGCCCTAGGTAAGGCATTCCCCGGGGGGCGACTCGCACACTGGGTTTAAGACTTAACCCTATTGAATGCCAAGAAACGTCTGTATTCTGGTGGGCATGTACCGGGCTCTCATTGCTTTTCATGGACAAGGTACAGTACGGAGGACCTGTCCCTAAGTGTTTTAGTCTGTTTGAATATCCTGGTTACACGATGTCCCTGGTCAAAGTTACATGGCCACCTGGTCCAGGTGGTATGTGTTTGTAGCCCTAGCTGTTTGAGAAGATTGCTAGACCTTAGTGCTGCATCATCCCTGTCTTCAAAGAGGAAGGGAGGGAGGGAGGGAGGAGTGTGTATAACTTTACATGTCTGTTATAAAATTATACATGCAGCTTTATGCTTGGTTTATTTCACTTGTGTTATTAGAATTTTTTGTAGATCGAATTTAAGTACATTTGGCTTCCACTGATGGTTGACACCTATAATCCTAGCTACTCAGGAGACTAAGATCAAAGGATAAGTTTGAAGCCAATCTAGACAGAACCGTTTGAGATACTCCATCTCCAAATTACCAGCAAAATGCTGAACTACAGGCATGGCTTAAGTGGTAGAGAGCCACCCCTAAGCAAGAAAGCTGAGGGTACCATGCCCTGAGTCAATCTCTAGCACATGCACACATTATATTTGGTTTTCTAGTTACAGATGTTTTTAGGGACCCAGGCCTCTAGTGCCAAACAGAGGTATATAAAGTCACTCTTGCCAGCCCCTTAACCCTACCCTAACCCCAGGCAGTCAGGTTGCATGGTGTGTAACCCTTGCCTCGGTGCTATGCATAGTTTGTCCTTTTTTTTCTCCTAAGCCAAGTTACAGTTTCCCCACACATAACCTTTTTTACCACTCAGTAGGATGCATATTGTAGAATTGCCTGAGACTGTTACATATAGATGGATGATTTCATTGTTTTTAACATCTGGTAAATGTTTTAGTATCAGTGTGACACCATTTACTCAGCTAGTCCTTTACTTCTTATACTTAGAGTGGAAGCCCTTTTAATTTGTTTAACTACCTTTTTTTTTTAGTTATATAAGCAATGCTTAAATATTTTGCTAGTTGTGACCAAGTGAAGTTACAGTAACCCACCTTCATAATAACTAGGTACTAAGCTGTTAGCTTGTGTTCTTGCCTCTGCAAGAGGCAAGATGATATGATTGTTTGCTGACTAAAGAATGTTGACGTGTTAGATTTTGAGCCTTCCTTTCTAAGAAGGAGACGATAGATTTTAGTGATATGTACTGTGTTGGTCAGGTCATTTAGGTTTACTTACGTTTTACTTACTTACATTTACAGTCTACTTAGGTTTTTTCTTTCACATTTCAGGTGTATGAAGCAATTGATACCAGAGATGGAGCGTCTTGTGCAGAGTTGGTGTCTTTCAAGCATCCTCATGTTGCAAACCCGAGGCTGCAGGTAGATGGGAGTTGTGCATCAAGCCTCTAGGGAGAATTGTGAGGCAGCCAGTTCTACAGAGAAGTTAGCATTTGAATAGAAAGCCATCATTGCCCCTCCAGTGAGAACTCCCAAGCTACCTTAGGAGCTATGTAATTGTTTCATTGACTGAGTCCTGTGCCTCGTGTTCCTATATAACTGAGGTTTGGAGCGAGCAGCAGATGGTTCTGAGAGCTGTTGCACCAAGTGCCAGAGATGTCACAGGAGTCAGGCCACCATGGCCAGAGCACCCCACTGAGTGCTGTGTGCCTTCTGTTATGTTGTCCTGCCTGCCTGTGAAGCGCCCCATCAACCTTTCAGTGCGGCTCCGTTATTGTTGCCCCCATCTGAGTCGGTCATTTCATTAGGGTGATTCCCCATGTTTGTATGTCTAAACGTGCATGCACACTTAGTAGAGGACTCGTTGACTCCTTTCTGCTTTAGTGCACTCACAGAGATAGACACATACAAGGGACCCTGGCAGGAAAGCCACGGTTGTAGTCAAGATCCCGAGGCTAAGGACCAGAAAGATGAAAAGGTGTCCCATCTTGGCAGCAGTTGGGAGCCTGGGGTCAGTTCTCCCTCTTCCCCTTCCTTCTGTCTTCACAGCCCCTTGGGGCAGGACCATCTCCCCTCCAGTACCAGCCTCTTCCAGACACGCTCTCCAGTCATATGCAAAAGACTTTCACTTTGGTGACAGGAAAGCTAAGGTGACATGAAAAATGAGCCCTGATACACACCATGCTCAAATAATAGCAGTTTTGAATTGTGAGGAAGGGAAAGTTGGAAATCCACGTCAGCCATCAGCCCAGGACACGTGCTCCTTCCGTGGCCCGGCACGTCTCCTGAATATATACCTACTCAATAATACCTGAACAGTGGCTTGGTAACTGGTTCTTGACTGAGTGGCTATTAAATACTGAAAGTGCCTAGGATATTTACTGGCCTGTGTCAGGCAAAAGTGAATTGTGCTCACAGATTTCTTATTCTGTGGAAATACGGCAAGTACTGTAGGATAATGAATATTTAGAAATGCTAAAAACAAAGCATTAAAGTTAACTAGGAAGTTTTGAACAAGTTTGTCCCTATCTCTCTCTAATGTAGTGCTTTCTGTGCCTGGTAATTTTATCTACTTTTTTTCTTTTTTGCCATTTCTCTCTTTATAAATCAGATGGCCTCTCCAGAAGAGAAGTGTCAGCAAGTTTTGGAACCCCCTTATGATGAAATGTTTGCAGCTCATTTAAGGTAACATTGGCAAGGAAGAAAGACAGGTCTAGAACGGGCTGACCTTGTAGAAGTCTTGTAGTACATTATCTTTTGCTTGGAGCAGTAACTGACGTGGGAAAGCAGAAGTGTGCATTTTTTACCTCACGGGTAAAGCCTGTGGAACAGTGTGTGGCTGTTTTATGTCAAACTGTAAAGAATCACTTGGTAATGGTCATACTTTCTTTTTTTCAGGAAATATGTCCAATGTTAGCCTCTTTGCCTTGCTGGAAAAGAAACTGAAGTTGAACAAAACATTTTAAAAAGTTGGGGGAGTCAGTATTATGGTTCGAACTCAGAGCTTATTAGCTGGTGCTCTACCACGTAAAAACTATGCCTCCAGCTTAGCGTTTTGCTGCTTATTTGGGGGGATGGAATCTCATAGACTTTTCTGCCTGGGCTGGTTTTGAACTACAGTCCTCCAGATCTCAGCCTCCTGAGAAGGTAGGATTACAAGTGCCAGCCACTAGAGCCCAGCAGAAATACTTATTTTCATGTGGTATCTGTGGCTTTTATCTCTCAGCTAAGGCAGAACTTTATGTCTTGAAGCCATGTGGATTGGATTGCTTTCCTGCTTGCTTTGTCTTGTGTTTCAGAGCAGTCTGAATGTGAGGTTTTGGAGCAGGAAAGCCGTAAAAACTCAGGAGGGTCTTTGGGAAAGTGGGAAGTGCTGCTTTTCCTTGCAGTGTGAGGCACTCTGATTTCCTATCTCTGTAACCTACGGTAGGGTTCCAGGCGTAATGATGAAATGGTGCCCAGCAGGATTCGGTTAGCACATCCCGGTGGCCCCACTGGCGGGGTGGGAGGACCATGCTCTGTCTTCTGTCTCTCCACCCAGGCCTGCTGGAACAGACCCCCTGGACTTCACAGCCGGGGATGGTGGTTCACACCTGTCGCTCCAGCTGCGTAGGAGGCACAGGTTCTGAGGACTGTGTTCCAAAGCTGGCCACTAGGCAAAGAGCAAGACCCTGCCTGAAAAATAAGCTAAGGAGGCACGGCTCAAGTGGTAGAGCTCCAGTATGGCATTCTACTTTACGTCTGTATATTCTGGTTCAAACAATCAGATGTTTTCTCCTCTGAGCTTTCATCAGCTGCTAAGAAGGAGCTCTAGCTGTCCCTCTCAGACTAGTAGAGAATGAGGGTGAGGGGTGAGGCAGAGCTGAGCTCTGGCCTACATGACTAGCACCTAGGTTTTCATGGTATAAATGCTTCTCTTTCAGATGCACCTACGCAGTGGGGAACCATGACTTCATAGAGGCGTACAAGTGCCAGACGGTCATAGTCCAATATCTTTTCTTGTATGTGTAGCCGCGCAGTGTTTGTTTGGTGGGTACAGTGGGTTATTGGGGTTCAAGGTCTTGAAACCTTGACCTAGTTGTTCAAACTTGCAATTAGGAAGGAACTGAAATATTTTGGAAGTGACATTCATTCTAGCTAATTGACTTTGATACTTAAGGTTTAACATGTATCTTAAGACTTATCCAGTTATGGAGTGAGAGAGAGCACTGATCAAGAGGATGGGTCTGGGGATGAGGGCTTAGCCCAGTGTTAGAGCACTCACTCAGCAAATACCATTGGGTGCTGAGATTCGGTCCCTAGCACTAGCGTGGGAATGGGGAGAGAAGGGATCTTATTTAATTCTGTTAAAAATAGTATTTTGTTGGGCTGGGGATATAGCCTAGTGGCAAGAGTGCCTGCCTCGGATACACGAGGCCCTAGGTTCGATTCCCCAGCACCACATATACAGAAAACGGCCAGAAGCGGCGCTGTGGCTCAAGTGGCAGAGTGCTAGCCTTGAGCAAAAAGAAGCCAGGGACAGTGCTCAGGCCCTGAGTCCAAGGCCCAGGACTGGCCAAAAAAAAAAAATAGTATTTTGTTGCCTTTAACACATTGAACCTAGAAGAACTGCTAAGTCACTTGCTGCAGTATGAGAAGTTTGAAATTCAGGGCTAGATAGTTAAGAGTACACACAGACACATTTTCACGAGTGTACGAGTGTGGTCATGAAGACTTTCATCAAGCCAGCAGAGTCTTAGTAGTCTTAGTAGGTAACCGTTAAGGTCCTCCTTGATGAGCATGCCAAGAAGCTGTATATAGCTCTACATTTGAAAACAAAACAACTGCCTTGTTTGAATATACCCGGGAGACAATGGACTACTGCCAAGTCACCTCAGAGTTTAAGAATTACAGAGTTGTTAAAATTCACTTTGTACTACAGATTCTGAAGTAGTTAAAAGTACTCATGACCATCTGGGGTTAAAGAGACTAAACACAGCTGTGCACTGCTGTCTTGTGCTGTAATCCTTGCTGTTCAGTGGGTTAAAATCTGAGAACTGCTGTTCAAAGCCAGCTGGGCAGAAAAAGTCTGTGACACCGGCAAAAAAAAAGGCTGAAGTAGAGGTGTGGCTCAAGTGGTAGAGCACTAGCCATGAGCAAGCAAAGCCAGTGATAATGGCAGGCCCTCGGCACACACAAAGAACCAGATGCAAACTTAAAGTAAAAATTCCTTTTTTTACTCTGGGGAAAGATATGTTTAGTATACTTAGATCTAATGATAGTTAGATTAATGTGAGCACAAGCCTTTTCTTAAGAGCAAACAATGTGCACTTATTCTTTTTGCACTGTTAGAGCAAGCACTTTACCACTGAGCCATACCCTTAAGCCCAGCACTCACAGTGTTTAAGAGATGTGCTGTACCCTTTAATGTTTAGGCTTCCTTTTCCTCTTTCCTTCCTCCCTCCTTTCTTCCTTCTTTCCACGTATGCATGCATGTATGTATGTATGTATGTATGTATTGTGCTTGTCCTGGGGCTTGAACGCAAGGCCTGGGCACTGTCCCTGACCTTTTGTGCTCAAGGCTAGTGCTCTACCTCTTGAGCCATAGCTCCACTTCCTGCTTTTTTGCTAGTTAATTGGACTTTTCTTCTTGGGCTGTCTTTGAACCGTAGTCCTCAGATCCCCACCTCCTGCGTAGCTGGGATTACAGGCATCCAGCTCTTGTTCTTTGTTTTTTATTATGTGTAACATGGTTTGAATTCTGCATGTTAAACCTTCCTTGACATCGCACATCATTCCTGAGGGCATTTCAGGCCCACAAAGAAGAAAACTGGTAAGTATAAACAAAACCAGCTAGACATTAGTAAGTGGCAATTTTTATTTTTTTGTTTATATAGCTCTACAAAGGCTCTTGAATTCAACACATTGATATATAAGTACATAAATCTTGATCATTGTCCCCCCCTTTCATCATTCCTCCCCATCTCTCCTAGCCCCAACCATCCCCTCAAATTACCCAGCTCCGTTATCACATTGTACATTCACTATCACGACTGTGTTTGGCCTCCCTTCCTCTCCCCATCTGTGCCCTCCTCGCCCCTTGACCTACCCCCTCATCTCCCCAGGAACACGTTTCAGCTTCCTGGTATTTTTTGCAAGGGTCTACTGTGTCCTGACTTATAAAAGAGTGATCATCCATTATAGGGTTAAGTTTAGTTTTATAAAGAAACTAAATTGTATCTTTAAGATTTCTGATTCATTAGCAAACTGTGGGTACTTAAGTTTTGTTTACGCCAACATCCCACCCCCTTTCCTTTTCTGAGTACAGACTTAGCTTACACAAAAAAGGAAGCCTGGTTCAGCCTGTCGGCTGTGTACAAGCTGTTCTTCAACCTTGTTTTTTGCATACAGGTTCCTGCCAGGAATGTTACTGAAACACGAGTTTTTTAAAGGGAGCTGTTTGCTGGTGGTGGGGAGATGGAGAAGCCCCCTGTTAAGATCAGGGCTGTACCTGGGTTGGGACAGGGGCAGGAGCCAGGAAGTGGGTGTGTGGTCTCTGGTCTGTCCAGGAAGCCTGGGACTGCAACCTGCCCCCACAGGAGGTCAGGAAGTAGAGAGGCGCTGTCAGGATGGGGAGGTGTGGACCCCATCTTGGAGACCAGCCCTGGGCACCAAGATCCTTCCCTCCTCTGGATGAAATCTGAAGCGCCTGTGGTTATTCAGGTGCATTTGCTTTTTCCCTCAGGGCCCTCCCTGTCATGTACGCAGTAGCACTTGACCTTCGAGTGTTTGCCAACAATGTAAGTGCAACTTCCCACCGCTGCTGTTCTTAAACTAAAGCTTGTTGATACTGCCGCTTAATCTCATGTCTTTCCAAAAGCTTTGAGGAATGAGTAGGAGGTGGGTCATGTCCGATACGGGGAATGAAGCCTGGGAGGGGACTTGGCTGGTGGTTTATTCTGGGTGGCTGCAGGTGGATTTACGGAACGTTTGTTTAGACTTCTGCCCTGGCTGTGCAGAACATGATGTTCTGTACCTGGCCAACCATGTATGGTAAGGAGTAGAATGATAAAAAATGGTTAGGAGGGGTGGACAGCTGAGGAGAGTACTTTACACCATGGTGTCTGTCCTCCAGTGCTGTGCTCCACAGGCCAGTCTGCAGATCCCTCCAACGGAGGCAGCACGGGACTTGGGGTTCTGGACAGTGGCAAAGAGGTTGAACAAATACTCCTTTAAAAACAACAGTAACGGGCTGGGAATGTGGCTTGGTGGTAGAGTACTTGCCTCATATATATGAAGCCCTGGGTTCGATTCCTCAGCACCACACATATAGGAAAAGCCAGAAGTGGCGCTGTGGCTCAAGTGGTAGCATGCTAGCCTTGGGATAAAAGAAGCCAGGGACAGGGCTGGGAATATGGCCTAGTGGCAAGAGTGCTTGACTCGTATACATGAAGCCCTGGGTTCGATTCCTCAGCACCACATATACAGAAAATGGCCAGAAGTGGCGCTGTGGCTCAAGTGGCAGAGTGCTAGCCTTGAGCAAAAAGCAGCCAGGGACAGTGCTCAGGCCCTGAGTTCACAGCCTAGGACTGGCCAAAAAAAAAAAAAAAAAAGAAGCCAGGGACAGTGCTCAGGTCCTGAGTTCAGGCCCCAGGGCTGGCAAAAACAAAACAAAACAAAAAAACAGTAAAAAAAAAAACAAAAAAAAAAACCCTTGACCTATTACTATGACTAACCTTTTAAGCAAAACTTAATTACACTCAAGACAGAATGCCCTAAGACAGGTGTTTCTTTTGCATCTCCCACTCTTGGTAAACCTGAGCTGGGGCAGAGCCTGCTGCCTCTCTCCTTTGTTGAGGTGTTTGACGGTGGGGGCCGGTGGAAACGGCGTCATGTTCCAGTGGCCTTTCAAGCAACTGCCACCTTCAGAAAGGGAGTCATCTATGGTCTTGTGTGTTCTTGTTTGGCTTTTTGTCCCAGGGCCTGCCTGTGTAGCCCAGGATGACCTTCCTTTTTTTTTTTTTTTTTTTTTTTTTTTTGCCAGTCCTGGGCCTTGGACTCAGGGCCTGAGCACTGTCCCTGGCTTCTTCCCGCTCAAGGCTAGCACTCTGCCACTTGAGCCACAGCGCCGCTTCTGGCCGTTTTCTGTATATGTGGTGCTGGGGAATCGAACCTAGGGCCTCGTGTATCCGAGGCAGACACTCTTGCCGCTAGGCTATATCCCCAGCCCGACCTTCCATTTTTGCAGCCCTTCTCAGCCTCCTGCATGCTGGAGTTACAGGTGTGGAGGGTTGGTTGTGGTTTTTTATTTTTGCTGGTCCTGGAGCTCGAATTTTGGGCCTGGGTACTCACTCTTAGCCTTCATGCTCAGGACTGGCGCTCTGCCTCTTGAGCCAGAGCTCCACCTTGGACTTTTTGATGGTTAATTGGAGAAACAAGGCTCACAGACCTTTCTTCCCAGGCTGGCTTTGAACTGTGATCCTCAGATCTCAGCTTCCTGCGTAGTCTGGGTTCCAGATGTGAGCACCCCTGCCAGGCTTGGGGAGTTCTGTGAAGGTTTGTTACAGGGTAGCTTCTGAAGCTTCCTACCACTGCACAAAATCCCACGGGTTTGCCCCGCCCTTGCCCTGGATCTTTACCCCTGTGTGACTGTGGGCCCTGCTTGCTCTCTGGTGGCCCCTTGGGGCTGCTCTGACAGTGCGCCCTGGGTGGGGTGGGCTGGAGAAAGCACACAGTAATTCTGGAGTTCTGGAGACGAGGACGCCAGGATGCAATGTGCCAGCCGTGTGTGTGTGTGGTGAGGGTCCCTGTCTGGGTCCTAGATGGCACCTTGTGTGCCTTCCTACGCGGGCAGGTCCAGGGTTCATAAGCTCAGCTCCCTGACCCCAAGGCTTGGTCACCCTCCAGGGCCCCCCCATGACATCCCCTCGGGGTACAAGTACGCCGACCCAACCTGGTTATTTGGAAAGTTTTGGCTTGCTGGATTACAGAGAAATTCCAAGTGCTGACTGACCCTTCATGAGTAAATAAGCAGTCAAAAGTCCCAGACCCTGTGTTTGTTAATATGTCTGGCAGCCTCATCAGAAAAGACCTGTAGTAATGGGAAGCTGCTGACTTAGTAGTCACTACAAGTTTTCCAAAATTGTAAGGGTTTTTTGTTTGTTTTTTGGGTTGGTGTGTTTTTTTTGTTTTTTTGTGTTTTGTTTTGTTTTTTTTGCCAGTTCTGGGGCTTGAACTTGGGGTCTGGTCACTGTCCCTACCTTCTTTTTGCTCAAGGCTACTAGCACTCTACCACTTGAGCTACACCACCACTTCTGGCTTTTTCTGTTTATTTGGTGCTGAGGAATCGAACCCAGGGCTTCATGCATGCTAGGCAAACACTACCGCTAAGCCACATTCCCAGCACCTGTAAGGGTTGTTGTTGTTTGTTTGTTTTTAACACATCTTTAATTGGTTTCATCGTGATGTTTTTATACATGCATATAATGTACTTTGATAATAGGTCACCCCAAAATTTAGGTGTGGGCTTTTCTTGTTCTGTTGTGTTCTGTTTTGTTTGGTACTGGGTATTATGTTCAGGGCATGCCAGGCTAGCACACCTCTGCTTGAGGTGCACCCCAGTACTTTCAGTCTGCTTTCCAGATAGAGTCTCACACGTTTGCCTGAGCCAGCGTTGGACTGCATAACTCCAGTTACAGGCCCAGATCCTGGCTTTGTTTTGTGGTTGGTAGCTCTCTCCATCCTTTGTCTGCCTGGAAGGGACAGGCGTGTTTCATTTGCCGCTGCGGGGACGGTGTGAGACCTGCCTGCGTGGCTGCGTGTGAGTTGCTACAAGCAGAGCAGCAGCCTCGTCTGGTGCCCGTTGTGGTGAGGCCTCGCCGTCTCAACCCTTCCTCACCTGCCTCCTCACAGAGAAGACGCTGAAATGGGAACACCTGCAAGGACTTAGCACCAAGCCGGCTGGCCAGGCCGTCTGGTGCTGGGCACGCGGTGCTGCTGTCCAGTGTTCCAGAAAAGGTCCCGGGTCTCCCCACCCCGACTCATTTCTCCAGTGAGCGTCAGGACACCAAATACATCAAGAGAAGCTGTGTGCAGCATCGACAGGAGCACGTGTTTTACCCCTTCTAGAGCTGAGGGGCTTGCATGCATGGCCGTGGCTGCCACCTGCAGGGGGAAGGTGCTCAGGGAACAAGCCACAGAAGGCTGCGTGCCAGGCAGGTTGATGCGGTGTGGGTGTGCACCTGTTCCCTCCACCACCCCGGGAACTGTTAAGTAGGGTTGTGGTCTAGGTGTGGGCCCTAGTAGAGAACCAGTGCAACAAAAAAGACTAGGGTGTGACTTATCGGGACAGCCCCTGCCTAGCAAGACGGGGCCCTGAGTTCAAACCCAGGACTGCCAGAAAAAGAAGAAAATTATAGAAGTACCGTATGAACTTAAAACCTTTAGGACTTGGTCTTTCTTTTTTTTTTTTTTTTTTTTTTTTTTTTTTGCCAGTCCTGGGCCTTGGACTCAGGGCCTGAGCACTGTCCCTGGCTTCTTCCCGCTCAAGGCTAGCACTCTGCCACTTGAGCCACAGCGCCACTTCTGGCCGTTTTCTGTATATGTGGTGCTGGGGAATCGAACCTAGGGCCTCATGTATCCGAGGCAGGCACTCTTGCCACTAGGCTATATCCCCAGCCCCAGGACTTGGTCTTTCTAATTACCAGTTTTTGCTTTAAAAATAGATGTGTTTTTTGTTTTCTTAGGCTGATCAGCAGTTGGTAAAGAAGGGGAAGAGCAAAGTTGGGGACATGCTGGAAAAGGCTGCCGAGTTGTTAATGAGCTGCTTCCGCGTCTGTGCCAGTGACACGTGAGTGAGGGTCTGAGGATTGTGCTGTGCGTGCCAGTGACACGCGAGTGAGGGTCTGAGGATTGTGCTGTGCGTGCCAGTGACACGCGAGTGAGGGTCTGAGGATTGTACTGTGCGTGCCAGTGACACGTGAGTGAGGGTCTGAGGATTGTGCTGTGTGTGCCAGTGACACGTGAGGGTCTGAGGATTGTGCTGTGCGTGCCAGTGACACGTTAAGTGAGGGTCTGAGGATTGTGCTGTGTGTGCCAGTGACACGTGAGTGAGGGTCTGAGGATTGTGCTGTGTGTGCCAGTGACACGTGAGTGAGGGTCTGAGGATTGTGCTGTGTGTGCCAGTGACACGTGAGGGTCTGAGGATTGTGCTGTGCGTGCCAGTGACACGTGAGTGAGGGTCTGAGGATTGTACTGTGTGTGCCAGTGACACGTGAGGGTCTGAGGATTGTGCTGTGCGTGCCAGTGACACGTGAGTGAGGGTCTGAGGATTGTACTGTGTGTGCCAGTGACACGTGAGGGTCTGAGGATTGTGCTGTGCGTGCCAGTGACACGTGAGTGAGGGTCTGAGGATTGTGCTGTGCGTGCCAGTGACACATAAGTGAGGGTCTGAGGATTGTGCTGTGCGTGCCAGTGACACGTGAGTGAGGGTCTGAGGATTGTACTGTGTGTGCCAGTGACACGTGAGTGAGGGTCTGAGGATTGTGCTGTGCGTGCCAGTGACACGTGAGTGAGGGTCTGAGGATTGTGCTGTGTGTGCCAGTGACACGTGAGTGAGGGTCTGAGGATTGTGCTGTGCGTGCCAGTGACACGTGAGTGAGGGTCTGAGGATTGTGCTGTGCGTGCCAGTGACACATAAGTGAGGGTCTGAGGATTGTGCTGTGCGTGCCAGTGACACGTGAGTGAGGGTCTGAGGATTGTACTGTGTGTGCCAGTGACACGTGAGTGAGGGTCTGAGGATTGTGCTGTGTGTGCCAGTGACACGTGAGGGTCTGAGGATTGTGCTGTGCGTGCCAGTGACACGTGAGTGAGGGTCTGAGGATTGTACTGTGTGTGCCAGTGACACGTGAGGGTCTGAGGATTGTGCTGTGCGTGCCAGTGACACGTGAGTGAGGGTCTGAGGATTGTACTGTGTGTGCCAGTGACACGTGAGGGTCTGAGGATTGTGCTGTGTGTGCCAGTGACACGTGAGTGAGGGTCTGAGGATTGTGCTGTGCGTGCCAGTGACACGTGAGTGAGGGTCTGAGGATTGTGCTGTGTGTGCCAGTGACACGTGAGTGAGGGTCTGAGGATTGTGCTGTGCGTGCCAGTGACACGTGAGGGTCTGAGGATTGTGCTGTGTGTGCCAGTGACACGTGAGTGAGGGTCTGAGGATTGTGCTGTGCGTGGCTGCGCACATGAGTGCGTGAGGATTGTGCTGTGCGTGGCCGTGCACGCGAGTGTGTGAGGATTGTACGGTGCGTGGCCGTGCACGCGAGTGTGTGAGGATTGTACGGTGCGTGACCGTGCACGCGAGTGTGTGAGGATTGTGCTGTGCGTGGCCGTGCACGCGAGTGTGTGAGGATTGTACGGTGCGTGACCGTGCACGCGAGTGTGTGAGGATTGTACGGTGCGTGACCGTGCACGCGAGTGTGTGAGGATTGTGCTGTGCGTGACCGTGCACGCCAGTGTGTGAGGATTGTAGTGTGCTTGGCCGTGCACGCGAGTGTGTGAGGATTGTACGGTGCGTGACCGTGCACGCGAGTGTGTGAGGATTGTACTGTGCGTGGCACTGTGGCAGCCTGGCCCCTCCCATTGGCTCACTGTGGACATTTGCTGCAACCCCACAGTTGGTGATAATGTTGCTTACAGAAAGCCGTTAAGAGTCTGTAAAGTGGTTTACACTTATCTCACGCGCACCCTGCCCTGTGTACCCCGAGCAGTCGGCTCCTCTGGCTCCCTCGGCTCTGTGGGTTCTTGCCACTGTCTGGGATTGTGAAACCACCTTCATTTGTCTTTGTGTGTGTGCCAGTTCTGGGGTTTGAACTCAGGGCCTTGCACTGTCACGTGGCTTTCTCACTCACAGCTGGCACTCTACCTCTTGAGCCATCCCTCCAGTTCGTGTCTTCATTTTGACAACTCTGGGCCACTTTTGCCTGGTCAGCACTTCGTGGTGTCCCCATGTGGTTCTTGGTTTTCCCGGCTGGTGTCATCGCGCTCTGCCCTCCCTGGTCTCAAGCGGGCTTTTGTTCTGTCATCATTCAGTTCCTTGTTCTGCTGGGTGGGGCCTGATCACAGTTCACAGAGCTGCTTAAGCTTGAAGTTAGTTTCTGCTAGATTTTTGTAATTTAGTTTTTAATCTTTTTCCTATCCTTCATCTTGGTTAGGAGTTTGAACCCACTGTGCATATAGTTCTCTTCTTTGGGGTTCTTGTTGTTTTGAATTGGGGTCTTGCTGTGCTGACCCGGCCATCCCTGTATGGTCCAGGGTCCCCGAGGGCCCCCCGGCTCTGCACAGCATCCCCTGTGGCCCTCAGTGTTTCCGATGACGATGTGAATGGTACAGTGGCACAGACGGCAGTGTGCTGAGGCCTGAGTCTCACACACACACCCGTCACTGGCATGGTAGTGCTCAATGAATGTTGACCACACACGTGGTACTGGGTGTGAGCCTCCTTCTGCACAGCAGCGACTTGCCTCACTTTGATCAGGCAGTGTGCTCTCAGGAGCTGTGCTTCCGTGCCAGAAGCACAGCAGTGAAAAACAGGACCCAAAACTAGGGGAAGTGGGAAAATAGTTGAAAGTAGCTTGTCTGATAAGAGTCTAGTCTGGAACAGGTGAAGAACTGATAGAGCTGAACCACAAGAAAACAAGTCGGTGTAAACACGGACATAGACTTGAGACACTTTGCAAAGGAGATGCTCAGCACTGTCAGTCACCAAGGACTGCCAGTGGGGCCTCCCTCGGTGGGCCACCACACAGGGCCGCCGGGGGACCCTGAAGTCCTACCGCTGCTCCGCATCGCGTTAGGTCCGGGGTTCCACATAGCCCAGCAGCTCCACTCCCTGCTGGACACCCAGAAGACACGCAGACCCGAGGAGCACACTCTCCTCCCAGGCTTTGCCTTTGTCTCACGTCTCCTGAACAGGCTTTGTTCCTGGTTCATCATTGGCAGCTTAGTACAGGAACATAGGTGTTTTTTTCTTTTTTTGTCACTACCAGGGTTTGAACTCAGCGCTGCTTGCTTGCTTGGCTCTCTACCACTTGGGTGGTGCCTCCAGCCCAGCTTTTGGTGGGTTATTTTGGAGATGGAGTCTCGTGGACGTTTCCCTCTGGGTAGCCCTCTGGATTTCAACTTCCTAACTAGCTAGGATTACCGGTGTGAGCCACCGGCACCTGGCAGTGTACACCATTTTTGTACTGACAGAACGCTTGCATATTTTGTCCTTTTATTTCTTTTGGGGGGGGGGTTAAGGTGGCACTGGAGTTTGATCTCAGGGCCTCGCACTTGCTAGACACGCTCTCTACCATTTGAGTAATGCCCCCAGATGCCTGCCTTCTCCATATGCTTGTGTTGGTCCTTTGTTTCCTGAGGTGAAATGCACATCCGCAGAGCCACACAAATCCCAGCTGCTGGCCCCAGCCTGTTCTGCTCTACTCTGCCTCGCGGTGGCCTTGGGGGCAGCGCCTGCTGCCACTGTCCCTGTGTCTCCCTGGAGGGTGGGTCTGCCCTGGTGACCTCATGTGTGGAGAGGCCTACAGGGTGTGCCTCGAAACAGTGAGCCTTCTACCCACCACGGGAGAAACCAGGCTGTGCCAGAGAGAGCAACAAAGTGTTGACTTGCAGTTAGATTTCCTGGCTTGGTCCTTTTAAAATGTCGCCCATTAGGTAAGATATCTTTGTTCATTCTTCCTGAGTCGTGAGACTTTATCTCAAGATATCGTTTTTTGAGATTTGTAAAATCTCAAATGTTTACTTTGTAACTTATAAAAACATGGTTTTCTCCTAGTCGTGCTGGCATAGAGGACTCTAAGAAGTGGGGGATGCTGTTTCTGGTGAATCAGTTATTTAAAATCTACTTTAAGGTACGCTTCTGTGTGAGTCTATAAATGATCTGTCTTCCCAGATGAACCATGACTGTTGCTTGTTACCATACTGCCCAGCATGCCCTAGGAAACAGTGCTGACCACACTCGTAGCCCCGATGGCTGGCATGCACTGAGCACCTGCTGTACATGTTGTGTGAATGTGTGAAAGTGCGCAGGAGCAAGGCCCTGTACACCGGGTGGCCAGACGTGTGGAAGAACTGATCCCTATGCAATAGCAGCTCTGATCATGGGGCACGGAGATGGACAAATGGATTCACACATCATTGTTTCTGCCCTCCTTGAGGGGCAGCTCAGCAGCCTTCATCTGTCCGTGGCTGACTTCGTGCCTCCTGTCCCCGCCGGGCCGAAGGGCATGCTGCTCTTTATTAGTTTCCAGCGCCCTGAAGGGCAGGTGGCACTGCTTGGAAAGCTCAGGATTTCCTGAGTGTGTGTGGGTTTTGCCACATGGCCTTCTTTAAAATCATTATTATTACTATTACATGTATATGTGTGTGCACATACACACGCACGTGTGTTGGACAGGTACTGGAGCTTGAACTCAGTGCTACTCAATTTTGTTGGGCTTTTTCACTCAAGGCTGGCACTGTACCATTTCAGCCACACATTCACTTTTGGTATTTTGTGGTTAATTGGGGATAAGAGTCAACAAAGTTTTCTGCCTGGACTGGCTTTGAACCGTGATCCTCAAATCTCAGCCTTCTGAGCAGCTAGTACTACTGATCTGACCCACCTGTACCAGCTTGCTTTTACTAGTAAATAACCTCGATGATTTAAAAGGTTCTGCTATTCCCATACCAAAGAGGCGTATGCTTAGAAGCACAAAATTAGGTCCTTTTACCTTCCTGTTTTGTTGTTATTGTTAAATATTTTAACGGACTTTTATTACAGATCAACAAGCTCCATTTGTGTAAACCCCTGATCAGAGCCATTGACAGCTCCAACTTGAAAGATGACTATAGCACTGCACAGAGAGTCACGTACAAATACTACGTGGGACGCAAGGCCATGTTTGATAGTGACTTCAAGCAAGGTAGGTTGCTCATCTAAAACACAAGAACCAGCTCTGCATTCTGAACAGTCCGAGTGGTGCAGACAGTCTCAGAACAGTGCTGCGGTTCTCTGATGTAAGGCGGACAGTCTAGGTTACGCGTCATTTCCACAGTAAAGCTCAGTAAATAAGGGAAGGTTGTGCCAGAGGATCTTAATGTATGCGGGGGCTTGTAGTATATGCAAGGGCCCTGAATAATGTATGTAGGGACCTGAACCTATGCAGGGGCCCTTAATGTACGTGGGCGCCCCGCAGTGCAGGTCTGAGGTGGTAAAGCCGCTGGGAGTAGAGACAAGGCTGTTTCTCTCCTGCCTCTTCTTACCGCCCACCCCATGTGCTGGTTGTGCTGACCTGCCTGAGAGATGGAGCTGAGGGCTGCAATGTGGCTCGGCCCCGGCTCCACCTCAGCCTCTCCGAAGGGGGCTTCTTTAGGCTTCACGCCATGGTTCCTGTTTGTGGCTTGCTTTCATGCTTAGCTTTTTCTTCTTTGACAACTCGAACTCTGGTTCTCAAGCTCACATTCAGGTTGCTTGCTCGTGACTACTGCTCTACCACTTGAGCCATGCCTCCTGCCTGGCTTTGCTCTGACTAATTAGAGATGGACTCTTGTAGACCGTTCTACCCAGACTTGTCTCAAACAATGATCCTCTTCATCTCAGCCTCCTGAGGCTAGGAGGCATGAGCCACTGGCCCCTCGAGGGTTTGTGCTTTGTAAAATAGCCATGTAATGGGGTTTGAGGGCAACGGGGGGGTCCCCATCCCTCCAAGAGTCCACCACTCAGAGGCAGTCTCAAGCAAAAAGATGGATTTATTGGGGAATCTTAAAGTGAACTGACTGGCTAAGGACACAGCACAGACTCGGGAGCTGAAACTGCACCAGTGAAAAGCGGGCTGACCCGCCAGGGACACAGTGCAGACTCGGGAGCTGACACTGTGACCCCGAGCAGTCCTCAAATTGGGGTTTATAAAGGTACAAAAAGCATTGCACAGATGTGGGAGCTTGACACAGGGTAGAGCAAGCAACAAACAAGCCATTTACAGAAGCAGAATTTGGGGGTCAGGTTAACCTAATCTCCCCCCAACATTTCCTACTGTTTCCCTAATCAAGATGGAGTCAGCTCTGTTCCCTACAACAGCCACCTGGGATGTCTCTGGTCCAAGCCAAGTGGGGGTTCCCTGATGCCACACCAGCCGCTCACGGGCCTAGCTCCCTGGGGCATGAGGTGGTTGTTTTATTACCTCTTCTGTCGCACAGTGCAGACTCCTAAACTTGCTGCTTCATTTGGTCTGAAGTTGAGCACGGCAAGCCGTGGCTTCCTTCCCTCCCCTGCCGTCAGCAGGGCCAGGGCCGTGGCTTCCCTTCCCTCCCCTGCCGTCAGGGCCAGGGCCTCATGGCAGAAAGCTTCATTGTTGCCTGGTGATGCTCCACTTGCCACTCTCCCATGAAGCATTCTCCTAGACGACGGCAGGTTCTCAGACTCACTGTGAAACGTTCTCACAGACGACGGCAGGTTCTCAGACTCACTGTGAAACATTCTCACAGACGACGGCAGGTTCTCAGACTCACTGTGAAACGTTCTCACAGACGACGGCAGGTTCTCAGACTCACTGTGAAACGTTCTCACAGACGACGGCAGGTTCTCAGACTCACTGTGAAACGTTCTCCTAGACGACGGCAGGTTCTCAGACTCACTGTGAAACGTTCTCACAGACGACGGCAGGTTCTCAGACTCACTGTGAAACGTTCTCCTAGACGACGGCAGGTTCTCAGACTCACTGTGAAACGTTCTCACAGACGACGGCAGGTTCTCAGACTCACTGTGAAACGTTCTCCTAGACGACGGCAGGTTCTCAGACTCACTGTGAAACGTTCTCACAGACGACGGCAGGTTCGCAGACTCAACTGTGCAATGTGTTCATAGACGACAGCAGGTTTTTTTTGTTGTTGGTGGTGTTTTTTTTTTTTTTTTTTTTGCCAGTCCTGGGCCTTGGACTCAGGGCCTGAGCACTGTCCCTGGCTTCTTCCCGCTCAAGGCTAGCACTCTGCCACTTGAGCCACAGCGCCGCTTCTGGCCGTTTTCTGTATATGTGGTGCTGGGGAATCGAACCTAGGGCCTCGTGTATCCGAGGCAGGCACTCTTGCCACTAGGCTATATCCCCAGCAGACAGCAGGTTTTTATTTTGTTCGTGGGGCAATGGCAGGTTTTTAAAGGAGAACTTTCCTTGGTTCTTCCCTCATTGCTTTATTTTTCTTTCTCTAAAACAGAAAACCTAAGAGCAGGAGCTTTTAAATGATCCTGACTGGGTCTCTCCGGTGCTGATACAGTGTCCACTGGGGGCTTCCTGAGTGGAAGTTTGGAACATCACCTACTGTCCCTAGAGATGATGTACTAATGTGGAAGCTGGAGAGTCATGGTTTCTGAAACTTTGAGTGTTCCTTCCAGACCATCTCATTCAGCTTCCATATTACTGTAAAAGAAACACAGTGTCCTGCTGAGACAGCTGAGCTGAGACCCCCCCTACCGCCTTCCCCCCCCCCCCCCCCCCCCGCCCAGGTCGTTCCCAGGCACTAGAAAGCCAGCCTGACCCTTGGGTCTTTGCTTCAGGCCACTCATGGCTGGGAACCCTGCACTGCTCAGTTGTATCTAAGTGGATGAAGCGTCTGCCAGGTGTGTTTTCCATCCCTGTGATCCCTACTTTTATACGGTGACGAGCACACTTGACACATTCCCCGTGTGTCAATTCAGAGACTCGTGCCTCTTCTTTTTGGTGACACAGGGTCTTGTGCTTGTTAGGCAAGCACTTCACCATGCCAGACACAACCCTACGCCCCTCCTCTAGATGTCTTTGATTGCAAGCCAAGGGTGACATTTGACAAAAAGTCCGTGCAGTCCCTTTGCTCACAGCCGATTCTCAGCATGCCGTCGCTGCGGGGAGAGTTCCCTGTATGTCCAGGGGACTTGGGGTCCAGTTCATGGGCATTTGCCAGTGAAGGCCAGGTTGGAAGAGTATGCCCATGGGTGGTGGGCTGTGCAGACACCCAGCTGGTCCTTGTCTGCCTGCCCACAGGGCCCCTGCTAGGGCACAAGAGGCAGTCTGGGCTCTGTGACAGCCACTTCCCTCGGTGAGGTTTCAGGCTCACTTTGCCAAACTTGGCCAAACAGTTGAGGAGCAGGGTAGCAGTTGTCAGTGGAGATTCCCTTGCCCGGCCAGCCCCAGGCCCCTGAGGCTGCCTCTGGCCCTGCTGCCTCTGGCCACAGGGCCTGCAGAAGATGGGTCACTGCAGTGGCCCATCCTGTTTCCTTCGTATGTAGGCCCGAGAGCACTGTCCACTGAGGACTGTCCTGGTGTGCTTCTGCCCCAGGGGATAGAAGCCTCCTGTTCCCTGCCCAGCTCTGTCACCGGGGCTCCCCCACCTTCGCGCCTCGTCCTGGCAGGTCCCAGAAGCGTGCTTTAGACTCCTGAGCAACATACCTAAACTGTTCTGCATGAAATGGGACCCGTTTTAAAGTTGCTGGCAGATCAGAATTTATGTTTCACACATAAATAAGATTGTTCTTAGAGTGCACAGTCACTGGGCACTGGTAGCTCACACCTGTTAATTCTAGCTGCCTTAAGGGGCTGAGATCTGAGGATTCAGGTTCAGAGCCAGCCTAGGCAAGAAAGTCCATGAGATTTATCTCCAATTAATTAGCAAAAAGTTGCAAGTGGAGGTATGGCTCAAGCAGGAGAGTACCATCTGAGCAGCAAAGCCAAGTGAGATCAAGACGCCCTGAGTCCAAGTCCCAGGAGTGGCACAAGAAACGAAACAGAAGTTCACTGTCATTGTGATGAGCATGTGTGTGGTGACTGGATAGCATGCTGAACTGGAGGGTGGTGATTCTCCGTTATTGTACTAGGGCTGTGTGTATGGTGACCGGACTGCATGCTGAACAGGAGGGTGGTAAGTCTGTTAGAGCTGTGTGCAGTTCAGATGTGTCTGGAGCACTGTCTCTAATATGCTAACCATAATGGCCTGGCAGGTGAACGGCAGGTGGACTTAGGCAAATGGAAATCTCAGCAGAAATTAGTTTCTGCAGTGTTCCCTCTAGGGACTGTCCCAGACAGCTGTGGGTTTTACTTCAGACTCATCACTGCTAACAGAAGTAAGATCAGGCTGCCTGTTTTGGGGCTGAGAAGGGAAGCAACATTTATCTTACTTTTTTACAGTCCAGCTCAGCATGCTTGTTCATGGATGGTGCTCTACCAGTTGAGCTATGCGTCCAGTCTGGCACTTTGCTGTTTAATTGGAGGTCGAGTCCCACAGACTTTTCTGTCTGGACTGGCTTTCCCGATCCTCTGATGTCAGCCCACTGAGTAATTAGGATTATAGGCCTGAGCCCCTGGCACCCGGCTAGCACGTTTGTGTGGGATCACAGCAGAATGTGACCAGGAGGGAAGGCCGGGGAAGGTCCGGTGGGGCCGGCTTGATGTGTGGGGTCTGCTCTCTGCAGCCGAGGAGTACCTGTCATTTGCCTTTGAGCACTGCCACCGTTCCAGTCAGAAGAACAAGAGGATGATTCTGATCTATTTGCTTCCAGTGAAGATGCTTCTGGTGAGCCGAGCTTTGGTGGCTTCAGGTGCTCTGAGGACCCAGAGGGGCCGCGTCCGTCTAGTCGGAGCGGCATGCGAGCCCCGCCCAGCAGGGACTGCACTCAGCCAGTGCCCCGGCAGCTCACACCTTCCCCCGGGAGCTTTGCCCGCCTTGCCGTGAAAGTAAAACTCCCTAAAAACCTAGCGAGCGAGTGAAATGGGTCCCCCCACCTGTGGCCAAAGCCCCCACAGTGCAGCACAGCTGACGAGGGAAAACAGCGAGCCCCTCCCCCGCCGCCCCTCCCCTCTCCCTCCCTCTCCAATGTGCCTCCCCTGGGTGGCTGCCCCGCCCACCCGAGTGCTGCCAAGGGACATAGACGAAGGTCACAGCGCATGGATGAAGGTCACAGCCCTGAGCGAGCTGTACTGCGCCCCAGTTACTTCTCCTAGAGCAAAACGTTTAAAATGCGCTGCTTTTTCAAAGCGACCCATGGGTGAGGGTGTCCCTGGAGGCCTTTGTGTTGAAGTGAAAGCACTTCCTTGTGTCCCAGGGCCACATGCCGACGACGGAGCTCCTGAGGAAGTACCACCTCATGCAGTTTGCCGAGGTGACCAAGGCTGTGAGGTGAGGTGGGTTTTGCCCTTCCCGCGTGTGCCGTGTGTGCGGGTGGGCGGCACACGCGTTCACGCGCCTGCCCCTCCCCCAGCGAGGGCAACCTGCTGCTGCTCCACGAGGCCCTGGCGAAGCACGAGACCTTCTTCATCCGCTGCGGCATCTTCCTCATCCTGGAGAAGCTCAAGATCATCACCTACAGGAGCCTCTTTAAGAAAGTGTGAGTGCAGCCACGCGCAGCTGCGGCTGAGGGCACCGGTTCCGTCCTGGGCGTCCTGGCCCCTCGCCTCCCGCTGGGGGTCCCACAGGCCGCCGGCACCGCACCGCCGGGGAGCTGGGGCGAGCTGGGCGCCTGGCACCGGCTCAAGCCCCGGCGCTCGCTGACCCTGCGTGTGCTCAAGCCCCTTCCTCAGATGACCTTCACCCCTGGCTCCTCCGATAAGACTGAACTCGGATAGGGCAGGCCTGTGTGCAGACATGAATAGTCTACCAGCAATACACAAGGACCAGCCGAACACACACGTCCGTGTTTCGCAGCTCCTAACACGAAACAGAGGCCCCTCAGAACAAACCCACTGTGCAGTACGTGTCTAGGAAGCTCTCTTTGTACTAGAGGCCTTTTTTTTTGCCAGTCCTGGGGCTTGCACTCAGGGCCTGAGCACTGTCCCTGGCTTCTCTTTGCTCAAGGCTAGCACTCTGCCACTTGAGCCACAGCGCCACTTCCGGCCGTTTTCTGTATATGTGGTGCTGGGGAATCGAACCCAGGGCCTCGTGTATCCGAGGCAGGCACTCTTGCCACTAGGCTATATCCCCAGCCCTAGAGGCCTTTTAAAACGAGGTAAAAATGTATTTTAATGGTTCACTCGCTCTTTTTTTTTTTTTTTTTTGCCAGTCCTGGGGCTTGCACTCAGGGCCTGAGCACTGTCCCTGGCTTCTCTTTGCTCAAGGCTAGCACTCTGCCACTTGAGCCACAGCGCCACTTCCGGCCGTTTTCTGTATATGTGGTGCTGGGGAATCGAACCCAGGGCTTCGTGCATGCGAGGCCAGCGCTCTCCCACTAAGCCACACTCCCTGCCCCAGTAGCTCTCATTTTTGGAGTGTATCTTTGATAGACTTAGTGAACACTTTTGTCTCAGGTGAGCACTGGTTCCCACCTGCACGGCCCCCTTCCTGGCCCTTGAGTAGTGCTCCCTGTCTAGCACAGCACGGCCTTCTCCCTTCTCCAGGTATTTGCTACTCAGAACACACCAGCTATCCCTGGACGCCTTCCTGGTCGCCCTGAGGTTCATGCGCGTGGAGGACGTGGACATTGACGAGGTGCAGTGCATCCTGGCCAACCTGATCTACATGGTGCGTCCCCTTCCTTCCCCCACGGGCCCAGAGCCGCTCCCCGGCCGTGCCCACCGGAACCTGCGCTTGTAAGGAAGGGGCTCTGGCTTTAGGGAAGGTCCTCCTCCCCTGGTCTACATGGTGCGTCCCCTTCCTTCCCCACGGGCCCAGAGCCGCTCCCCGGCCGTGCCCACCGGAACCTGCGCTTGTAAGGAAGGGGCTCTGGCTTTAGGGAAGGTCCTCCTCCCCTGGTCTACATGGTGCGTCCCCTTCCTTCCCCACGGGCCCAGAGCTGCTCCCCGGCTGCACCAGCCAGAACCCACGCTTGTAAGGAAGGGGCTCTGGCTTTAGGGAAGATCCTCCTCCCCTGGTCTACATGGTGCGTCCCCTTCCTTCCCCACGGGCCCAGAGCCGCTCCCTAGCCGTGCCCACCGGAACCCGCACTTGTGATAAAAGGGTTAGGGAAGGTCCTCCTCCCCTGGTCTGTTCAGACAGGGTCTCTCTATGTAGTCCAGGCTGTCCTTACACTCAGCCCTGTGAAGGTATTTCTGACAGAACCAATTGTGCCCCAGAAAATACATCAGAGAGACGTTGTGGGAAAGGGCAGGTCGGGATCCTGTGTGGAATACGTATTTCCGTGTTCTCCCCCACGTATGTTTTTCTTCATTGTCCCCCAGCGCATACGTTAGGAGGAGGAATGCTGCATGCCCAGGGATAAATCACTAAGTCACCGACCTCAGACGTGAGTCGGACTTGGAAGCGTTAGCCGGCCGGTTTCTCTTTCTCTCCAGGGTCACATCAAAGGCTACATATCACATCAGCACCAGAAGCTGGTGGTCAGCAAGCAGAACCCGTTCCCTCCTCTGTCCACTGTGTGCTGAGCTCGGGCCAGGCGCTGCAGAGCCTGAGCTGCTGTCTGTGCAGCCCGACGCTGCCGAAGCGGCGGTCGCCACCACGCCCAGGAGCTCCCGGCCTGCGCCGTCCTCCGTGGGCACCCAGGGCCTGGCGGCATGCAGAGACCGCCCGCTCCGCCACCACGCCCAGGAGCTCCCGGCCTGCGCCGTCCTCCGTGGGCACCCAGGGCCTGGCGGCATGCAGAGACCGCCCGCTCCGCCACCACGCCCAGGAGCTCCCTGCCTGCGCCGTCCTCCGTGGGCACCCAGGGCCTGGCGGCATGCGGAGACCGCCCGCTCCACCACCACCCGCCGTGCGGGTGAGCTCCTGGAACAGAGCCTCGCCTTCGGTGCTCTTGATGGACGGGGTTTTATAGCTGTTTGTAGTTCTTCCTTTTTAAAAGAAGTATTCTGAATATATAATAATGACATGTTTATTATATCTTCCAGGATACGTTTATTTTCATACATTAAATTTGATTGTTTCGTGTGATTAAAATGCTGGGTTAACTCTAGGCTCTTTTTTTGTTTCCCCATGCTACTGGGGTTTGAACTTGACCTTGTGTTTACTGGGCAGAAGGGTCTACCACGTCAGCTGTGCCCCTGCCTGTTTACGTTAGCTGTTCTGTCAGATGAGGGTCTCGCGTTTGCCTGAGCCATCCTCAGACCTGACATTCAGACCTGTGCCTCCCATGTAGCTGGGATTGCAGGCATGGACCACCACACCACCACCCTGAGGTGACTGAGATGTGGGGGTCTCCTTAGTGGTTGGCCTGGGCTGGCCTTGAACCTTGATTCTCCTTCCTTCTCAGGTGGTTGAGATTGCAGACACAGACCTGATGCAGTACATTTGAAAAGCAGAATTCTGTTTCATGTACACTTTACACATCTTAGTTTGCCTCTATTAGTCTGCTCAAGCTAACAGAATCCCAAGACTGAAATAACAGATGGGTTTCTTCAGTTCTGGAGGCAGGAAGCCTGGGGTCAGGCCTGGCCTGGGGACCCTCCCTCGGAGGCTCAGGTGCTGTCACGTGCTGTGTCGGAGGTGACCACTGTCTCCCTCCCTGCAGGAGGCCGTCTTGGGGCATCCGGACCTCACCCAGCGACGGCACTCAAGTGCCGGGACTGCAGCGAGAGGTGCCCGTCGAGGCTCTGGGAGAGCCGGCCCGCAGCACTGGGCTAGGAGTGGGCGCGGTTCCCGTGGGGAGGTGTGTCTGCCTGTCCCTCCCGTTGGGGAAAGCAGAGTTCTGCACAGCGCCAGCCTGCAGAGCTCGCCCTGTAAGAGGTGGGGCCTCACCAGCGTCCTCGCCACGGGAACTTCCTGGCTTGCAGCTCTGGTGTGCTTGTTTGCTCACAAGTCTGCACCTGCCCGGCACATGGGGTACTGGCCCTGCCCCTGGAAGGTCTTGGGAGGGTAGGAAGACCCTTCCGCATGGCTTCCTCCCTGTGCCCGTCACAGCCCCTCCCGGTACAGAGCGGCTGCTCCACTCCGGGGGCACAAAGTGGAGTCAGAAGGTAGCTTTCTATAGCTTCCACTCCGGACACTGCTGACTTCAGTGCGTTTACGGCTTACACTTGGAAAACAAGCTTCAGAAACGGGGCTGGCTTATGACTGACTGATTTGTTTAATGGTATCTCAGTTCCCCCCTAAGAGCAGTGTTTAGATAAACAGTTGCAAGGTGACGTCAGAGGTGGGGTCTTACAGCCGCCTTATCATGGCCTTCTCTCCCCGTAGTTGCATCTAAAGTTTGAGCTGGCACCTCGTGTTTGATCCCTTCTGTCTGGCCACGTCTCCCACCCTTCATCGTCTGTCTAATCCACAGTGAGTACCGCGGGACGGTGGTGACCAGAAATGAGTGTCCCTGCCCAGCTGGCGGTGACGGTGCCGGCGAGCCCAGGATCCCGGTGAGAAACCAAGTGCCCCGGTGCTCTCTGGTGACGGTGCTTCCCTCCAGCCACTGGCCAGGCGCTGCCCCGCCCCCCTCGCAACTGGTCCTTGTGGTGACTGTCACGTTCAAGGCCCGTCCACACTCCTCCGCACCCACCTGCGTGACTGGCAGAGCAGCGGGCACGGTGCCCAGGTTGGTGCCGTGGAGGGTCCAGCCGCTGAGAAGGCCCTTCGCCCTTGGGATGAGGACCTGCTCAGCAAAGTCTCTCTCGGGGATGCAGACGGGGTGCTCCCAGGCGGGGCACTGCACCGGCCTTTCCAACTCCAACAGGGAGACGTCATTCTGCCCCAGCTCCTCCTCGTACCACAAGTGCACGTGAGCATGCTTGATCCTGATCATCTGCGGCTCCTTGCTCCTGTCACCACCTAAAATCATGAGGCAATGCTCAGGGCCCCCGTGTCCGCCTGGGAGTTGAAGGCAGATCCCCAGACGAACCATCCCAGTACTTCCTTAGCCTCCCCTCGCTCTGTCTAGCAGTCAGTGTGTGATTTGGAATACAGTGGGTCTTGACAAATGGTCAAAGGGGAGGGAGTAGTGGTCAAAACTGGCTGTTCAGCCACTCTGGCAAGTGGTATGGAGGTTCCTCAGAAGGCTAAACGTAGGGCTCCCCCATGACCCAAAAGACCACAAACAAGAACACACTAAAGCCACCAGCACAACAATGTTCATCGCAGCACAATTTGTCATTGCTAAAATATGGAACCAACCCCGATGCCCTGCAGTAGACGAATGGATCAGGAAAATGTGGTCCATATACACAATGGAATTTTATGCCTCTATCAGAAAGAATGACATCACCCCATTCGTAAGGAAATGGAAGGACTTGGAAAAAATGATACCAAGTGAAGTGAGCCAGACCCAAAGAAACATGGACTCTATGGTCTCCCTCATAGGGAATAATTAGCACAGGTTTAAAAAGTGTTTGCGGATAAAGAGTAAAAACATAGTGTACTCAAAGATTCTTCAGGGCTGGGAATGTGGCTTAGTGGTAGAGTGCTCGCCTGCCATGCATGCAGCCCTGGGTTTGATTCCACAGCACCACATACACAGAAAAGGCCAGAAGGGGCGCTGGGGCTCAGGTGGCAGAGTGCTAGCCTTGAGCAGAAAGAAGCCAGGGACAGTGCTCAGGCCCTGAGTCCAAGCCCCAGGACTGGCAAAAAAGTAAAATAAAGTAAAAAAATAAAGATTCTTCAGATTCATTAGAGAACATGTTAGCAAGCTATGAAATTTTGCAACTGCTGACGTGGAGAAAAATCTTGAAGGTACAGACAGGGCCGGAGAGGAGCCCGGTCACACGCTGAGCGCCTGTGGTGGACTTTGGTCCCAGATCTGACTCTCCACCAGACATCTGTCCTACCCAGCACCATACCTCAGTGTCAGACAGAGTTGAATCTCTGGTTTGATTTTTTTTATTCTTAAATAGGATCATTTAGTAAAATGCATTTTTGGGAGAGTGGGGGGGAGGTTCATGGGGCTTGAACTCAGGGCCTGGGTGCTGTCCCTGAGCTTTTTCCACAAAGCTAACACTGCTTCTTCAGGCCAAGGTGCCACTTCTGGTTTTCGGGTGGTTAACTGGAGATAAGCGTCTCCGGGACTTCCCTGCCCAGGCTGACTGCGCGGCCGTCCTCAGATCTCAGCCTCCTCAGTAGGATTACAGGCGTGGGCCACTGGCACCCAGCTGTAAAATACTTTTCTGTGTGTGCCAATGAATTCTGGGGCTTGAACTCTGGCCCTGGGCACCATTCCTTAGCTTTGTCACTCAAGACTGGCGCTCTGCCACTTGAGCCACAGCTCCACTTCTAGCTTTTTGGTGGCTAATTGGAGGTAAGAGTCTTGTGGACTTTCCTGCTTAGGCTGGCCTTGAACCTCGATCTTCAGCTTCCTGAGTAGCTAGGATTATAGGCATGATGACCCTGTAATCCACTGACACACACCTTAATGAAATATATATATGCATACATATGTGTATATATACATGTGCATATATATGTATTATTTTTTCATATATTTTATTTGTTTATTTTGCCAGTCCTGGGGCTTGAACTCAGGGCCTGGGTGCTGTCCCTGAGCTGCTTTTGCTCAAAGCTAGCACTCTACCACTTGAGCTACAGCGCTACTTCCGGCTTTTTCTGTTTATGTGGTACTGAGGAATGGAACCCAGGGCTTCATGCATGCTAGGCAACCATTCTATCACTAAGCCACGTTCCCAGCCCCTGCACTAATTTTTAATGATAATGAATTTAATAAAAATTCATGAAAAAGGGCTGGGGATATGGCCTAGTGGCAAGAGTGCTTGCCTCCTATACATGAGGCCCTGGGTTCAATTCCCCAGCACCACATATACAGAAAATGGCCATAGGGGGCACTGTGGCTCAAGTGGCAGAGTGCTAGCCTTGAGCAAAAAGAAGCCAGGGACAGTGCTCAGGCCCTGAGTCCAAGCCCCAGGACTGGCCAAAAAAAAAAAAAAAAAATTCATGAAAAAGTACTTACCCACTTTTACACTGACATTTCTGTGTCGCAGTGAACACTTAGCTGTTGTCAGCACAAAACCTTCCTGTATGAGAACACCACCACAGAAGTCTTGCCCTTTGGAGTTTGTTAGCTTGACCTTCAAAAGCCAGACAGACAATTAATAGCAACCCATCCAGGTGCCAGTGGCTCATACCTGCGATCCAAGCTACCCAGGATGTTCAAATCTGAGGCTCATGGTTCAAAGCCAGCCTGGATAGGAAAGTCCACGAAACTCTTAAACTTAACAGAAAAAGGTAGAAATGGCAGGCACTGTGGCTCAAGTGTAGAGCTCCATCCTGGAGCAAAAGAAGCTTAGGGACGGTGCCCGGGCCCTGCGGTCAAGCCCCAGGACTGGAAAATAAACGAATAGCGACCGTTTGCGGAACTGAAGGGCAGTGACGAGTGACCTGCCATAGGACTGGCAGCGTCTACACCGTGTGTGCCACCGCGACGGCCTCCAGGGCTGGCCCGTGTGCTCTCTGGCGCGATGTCCCCTGGGCCAGGTGGAGTACTGGCAGATGACCCATGGAGCAGGGAGGAAGGACCGTGTCTCGGGCCCGGCGCCTCGGGAGCCGCCTCGAGTCAGCGCTCTGGCCACCACCCGGCATCCGCGTGGCTCAGGGCAGGCGGGTGCCCGGGTGCCCACCCTGTGTCCATGGCTGTCCTGTGTCACGGCTGCACAGGTGGCCTGGGGCAGTGCCCCTGTACAAACACTGCTGAAGGCCAGCCAGGGTCACCGGGAGGGCTGAAGAGGGCAGGGCTGGGCGTCCAGGTGTGTGCTGCCAGTGGGCATAGATCCGGCAGGGCAGCCCTGCCTCTGTGGCAGGAACAGTTGGCCTCCGCCAGACCGAGCTTCCCACCCTACGGACGAGGCCTGGAAACCGTATGCCAACAAACCACGCGGGGCCGTGTGTGACTCACTACACCCCACGCAACACACAAAACCGTCACGAGATAGGACCCACGGGGTACACGGCGGCTCAAGCCTGGAGTCAGCTGCTCGGGCTGAGACCCGCCAGCTCTCTGCTGAAGACCAGCCCAGGCAGAAAAGTCCACTGGCCTCCATCTCCAAAGAACCAGCACAAAGCCAGCCGGAGGCATGGCTCACGTGATAGAGCGCCAGCTGCGTGGAAGCAAGCCAAGGGGGCATGGGCCACGAAGGCCACGTGCTGGCACGGCTCGGAGCTCCCCCACGTGCCTGCCCGCCTTGCTCCGAGAGGGCCCGGCTCCGCCTGGCACACCCACGGGCAGGTAATGGCAGACAGCGGGCCGTTGAGTAGGGGCTCTGTGAAGCTTACGGAGGAACAGCAGAGACACGCGGTCGCCAAGCCGGCGGCCGGCTGTCCAGCTTTGTCCTTCCCTTCCCAGTGCTCCATCTGATCCGTTCCTAAGTTGGCATTTCAGCCCTGCCAGGCCCAGGGCCGGGCTCCATCCTCTCCTCCGGCCCTCCCCCACCGCTGGAGTGACGGTGCCCAGCACACTGCCTTGTCAGACTCAGGTGACACACACACACACACACACACACACACACACGCTCCCCTCAAGGTGTGCTGCCACCCTTACTGATGGAGACCCCTGGAGCCGCACGCCCACTGGCCTTCCAAGCAGCCACCAAGCTCTGGGATGGGATTGCCCCCGGGGAGACGTGTTTGTAGATTTTTGAAGATTCAGTTTGAAGAGACGTGTAAATGGGCAGTCACCCAAGTCACATCTCACTAAATCGTATCAAGATAGGGCCACAGTAACTGATTCCAAGTCAGGAGTAGCCAGGACGTGCCGGTACGTGTGGGGTGCACATCCGGAATCCTATCTACGCGGGAGGCTGAGGTCTGGAGGACTGTGGTTTGAGGCCAGCCCAGGTGGAAGAGTCTACCAGACTCCGCCTCCGATTAACCAGAGAGAGGCGTGACTCAGGTGGGAGAGCACCCGCCAAGCAGGCCGGCCAAGCAGGCACCAGGCCCTGATTTCAAACCCTGTTCTAGAAGACGGATACAGAACACTTAATGTCTGAATCAGCCCAGAGTGAGAAACGTAAAACAACAGAGCTCAACGGAACCGGGCAGGTTGAGGGGTGGGTGGGGCGGGGAGAGGAGGGGAGAGGGAAGGGCTGACCTCCATCAAGATGCACTGCGCATAGAAACTGGCTTGTGGCATGGTAACCCATTTGTGCAGCTACTAAAAGATTATTTAAAAAAACAAACCCAGAGCGGAGAGACCAAGCGGGACAGGCTCTCTGTCTCCCGGGGCGTCGGCCCCAGGCCGGGCTGGGCAGAGGGGCCACAGCTCTGCCTCTAAGTCAGCGCCCAGAGGCTCAAGTCCCTGCGTAGGAAGCCCGTGGGCTGGAGATGGCAGGGCTGCGGGTTCAAGCCCCGGGAAGGCTGGACGCGCGGTGCAGCTGGGCAAAGAGCTCCCCCGGGTCACCGCTCTCGGCAGTCGTGGGGTCGGCCCTGGCGTCTGCGTCCCAGGCAGGCGGTCCGTGCGGGGCGGCACTCAGCCCCTGGCCCAAACCTTTGGTGAGAAGTCGGGAGTGACAGGCGAGGAGGAAGCTGGGCGTCTGTTACCTGCCAGGGGAAGCGGGGAGGACTCCGCGGGCTCCCGTCGGCCCAGGCAGCGCGTCCGGAACTCAGGACCCCACACGCACACGGGGCTTCATGTGTGGAGGCAACAGAGAAAGTCAGTGTCCCCAGGCCACACGCCGATCTACAGGTGCACGCGGCTTCTCCACGGGCACACAGCTTCTCCACAGACACACACAGCTTCTCCACGGGCACACGGCTTATCCACGGGCACACGGCTTATCCACAAGCACACAGCTTCTCCACAGGCACACACAGCTTCTCCATGGGCGCACAGCTTATCCACGGGCACACAGCTTCTCCACGGGCACACAGCTTATCCACAAGCACACAGCTTATCCACAGACACACACAGCTTATCCACAGACACACAGCTTATCCACAGACACACGGCTTATCCACGGGCACACAGCTTCTCCATGGGCACACGGCTTATCCACGGGCACACGGCTTATCCACGGGCACACAGCTTATCCACAGACACACACAGCTTATCCACAGACACACACAGCTTATCCACAGACACACAGCTTATCCACAGACACACACAGCTTATCCACAGGCACACACAGCTTCTCCACGGGCACACAGCTTATCCACGGGCACACAGCTTATCCACAGATACACAGCTTATCCACAGATACACAGCTTATCCACAGGCACACGGCTTATCCACGGGCACACAGCTTATCCACAGACACACAGCTTCTCCACGGGCACACGGCTTATCCACAGACACACGGCTTATCCACGGGCACACAGCTTATCCACAGACACACAGCTTATCCACAGACACACAGCTTCTCCACGGGCACACGGCTTCTCCACGGGCACACAGCTTCTCCACGGGCACACGGCTTCTCCACGGGCACACAGCTTCTCCACGGGCACACGGCTTCTCCACGGGCACACATGTTACCCGCAGCGTAGGACCGTACACCTCCTCCGAATGCTGATGATAGTGAGGGCACTTGCGTGTGTGCGCGGTGAAGCCAGTCCCTCCCCCCTTGGCAGGGCGGGGGTTGGGGCACGGGGCATTGTCACGCTGGCGGGCCCTGCTGCGGGGGAAGGAGGACGAGGAGCGCCGCGTCAGGACTCACCCTTGGGGATGCAGGCCTTGTGGTCTGGGCCCAGCTGGTGGCCCTGCGCACAGCTGCACACGTAGGATGCCTGCCCCGGGTGGCAGAAGTGCTGGCACGCATCGGCCCTCTCGGCGTGACATTCATTTGCAGCTGAAAAGGAAAGGAGTCAACGAGGAACGCCGCCATGGAAGCGGCCATGCTACCTCCCGGTGAGCGGCCCGGCCCCTTGCCCACGGGTTGGGCTCTCCTGACAGCTGCTTCGTAGACAAGCTCTGTGCACTCAGGCACGGCCAGAGGATGCCGTGACCCGCGTGCTTGTCCCTGGGAGGCAGCGCCTGGTCCTGGGTGGTCTCCGCGCTGTGGCGTGTCCGGCTCTGGGCGGGCTGGCTTCCCCCCGGCCCCGGCCCCGCGAGGACGTCCCGGGCCCCCGTCCGAGCTGGCTCTCAGCCCTGTGCCCCCGGGCTGGTGAACGGGGCGTGGGCGGATCAGGGGACCGGGAGAGGAGCGCCCCGTGCCGTGCAGAGTTTCTGGGGTCTCTGGGGCAGGAGGGCCAGTCACAGCCAAGGCCACTGGCCGGGGGGAGACCCCGGGGACCGGGGAGGCGCCCGGGGCGGCCCCGCCTGGCGCCCGAGAGGCAGCGTCTCACCCACGGCGCAGTTCTGGCCCTCGTAGCCCGGGGCGCAGGTGCAGGTGTAGGTGCGGATGTGGTCCTGGCAGGACCCGTTGTTGAGGCAGGGCCCGGAGGCACACGGAGAGCCACCTGGGGGGACAAGAACGCCGAGCCTGTGGGGTCCCGCCCCCGCGAGGCGCCTCCAGCCCCGTGCCCCGCCCCCGCCCTCCCCACCGCCTCACGGCCTGGGTGGGGGTGTCTTCAGGTCTTCCCCCCTCATTTCGAGGAAGGTCCTGGGCTTCCTTGCCCCGGCCCCAGGTCCCGACGTCTCTGCCTGTCACCACCCCGCACCCCAACCGTGGGAGGCCTGCCGAGCCGGCCTCAGGCCCCGTCCCTCTGGCCCCGATCAAGGGTCTCCAAGTCGGGGCCTCTGGGAGTCCAAGCAGGGGCGGAAGGAGCTGCGGTGTTGGGGACCCCGACCGGCTGTTCCTCCCGCGCCTGACACAGTCCCAGGACTGGGACCCAGTGCTGCGCCCCAGGAGCGGGAGGCCCCCAGCGGCCGGGCGGAGCGGCTCAGCGGGGCTGTCCCAGCCTCACCCGCCTCAGGACGCAGAGGAGAGAACCACACCCCAGGGGCCCGAGCCACTCACCCCGGTACTGCCGCCAGAACTCGTCCTGTGAACCAGAAACATGACAAGAGTCACAAGCACACCCGCGCCCCCAGTGCGTGCGTGGGCTGGGAAATCAAGGAACGATGGGGTTTCCACCCAAAAGGGAATGCTGCTAGAATTGAGGATGTATAATCGTCTAGTTATACTCAACCTTCATTTACTAACTCCATGTGCCCATCCCACCCACAGTGCCTGGCAATGCCCCACTGAGGAGGAGGGTGGGGACACCGGGACCCCACCGTGGAGGAGAGGGTGGGGACACGGGGACCCCCTGGGTTGGCACAGGAACGTGGCCGCACCGCCTCGCTTCCCGATCGCCCTGTTCCCCAGGCCCGTCTCGGGGACACAGAGCGCACTACAGAACACAGGCCACCCTTCCTTTTACAAGTGAAGGGGGAAGCTGGGGACACGAGCTGGGGCGGGGTGCGCGGGGGGGGGGGGTAAAGTGGAGAGATTTAACCAGGCTGAACGCCGAGAGAGAAAGGGGACGGGCAGCGTGTCCTCTCCCAGACCATGCGTGGCCCCCACCCGGCAGCCGGACCCAGGCCGCCGGACCGCAGCCTTCCCTTCTCCAGGAAGGCAGAAGAGAACGCTTGGGACAAAACACGGCGCAGACACGTCTCTCTTCCCACTCGGCCTAAGAATGTCCGATTATAGGTGGTCTATGCTAGAGGAGTTCTTCCATAGTTGACCCCTTAGGGAACCATAGTTAATTTTTAAATATATACTACAGAAAGGTCAATGCTTCATTTAGAACCAACTTTGAATATTAGTACACGGACATGTATAACTAGGACACTGGGTGGTATTTGTTTTCTCAGCGCTGGGGGCAGAACCCAGGGCCTCACACGCACAGAGACTGTGCTCCACCATGTGCCTCACAACAGCCCAGGAAATCCTGCTCAAGTATTTTGCTATGGTTTCTGAAATACTTACACAAGCTATCTAGTATCCCACACCTGTAATCCTAGCTACTCAGGAGGCTGAGATCTGAAGATCAAAGTTCAAAGCCAGCCCAGGCAGGAAAGTCTGTGAGACTCTCATCTCCAGTAAACTATTAAAAAGAAACACAAAAGCCAGAATTGGAGCTGTAGCTCAAATGGTAGAGCGACAGCCCTGAGCAAAAGTTCAGGGACGGTGCCCAGGTCCTGAGTTCAAGCCCCAGGAGCAGCGCATACACATACACATGCAAAGCAAGTTCTTACCCATATTGTTTAGAATGTACATGTCATTCCATATCCGCTTATTCAGAAGACAGATTTGTGTGTACGTGTGGGCATGTGTGCATGCATGAGGTGCGCGTGGTGGTGAGCGGGGGGCCAGGCCTGGGCAGGTGTGCGTGGTCATGAGCAGGGGCCAGGCCTGGGCAGGTGCATGTGGTGGTGAGCAGGGGCCAGGCCTGGGCAGGTGCGCGTGGTCATGAGCGTGGTGGTGAGCAGGGGCCAGGCCTGGGCAGGTGCGCGTGGTGGTGAGCGTGGTGGTGAGCGTGGGGCCAGGCCTGGGCAGGTGAGCGTGGTGGTGAGTGTGGGGCCAGGCCTGGGCAGGTGCGCGTGGTCATGAGCGTGGTGGTGAGCAGGGGCCAGGCCTGGGCAGGTGCGCGTGGTGGTGAGCGTGGTCATGAGCGTGGGGCCAGGCCTGGGCAGGTGCGCGTGGTGGTGAGCGTGGTCGTGAGTGTGAGGTCAGGCCTGGGCAGGTGCGCGTGGTCATGAGTGTGGGGTCAGGCCTGGGCAGGTGCGCGTGGTGGTGAGCGTGGTCGTGAGTGTGGGGTCAGGCCTGGGCAGGTGCGCGTGGTCATGAGTGTGGTCGTGAGTGTGGGGCCAGGCCTGGGCAGGTGCGCGTGGTGGTGAGCGTGGTCATGAGCGTGGGGCCAGGCCTGGGCAGGTGCGCGTGGTGGTGAGCGTGGTGGTGAGCGTGGGGCCAGGCCTGGGCAGGTGCGCGTGGTGGTGAGCGTGGTCGTGAGTGTGGGGTCAGGCCTGGGCAGGTGCGCGTGGTCATGAGTGCGGGGCCAGGCCTGGGCAGGTGCGCGTGGTGGTGAGTGTGGTCATGAGTGTGGGGTCAGGCCTGGGCAGGTGCGCGTGGTCGTGAGTGTGGGGTCAGGCCTGGGCAGGTGCGCGTGGTCATGAGTGTGGGGTCAGGCCTGGGCAGGTGCGCGTGGTGGTGAGCGTGGTCGTGAGTGTGGGGTCAGGCCTGGGCAGGTGCGCGTGGTCGTGAGTGTGGTCGTGAGTGTGGGGTCAGGCCTGGGCAGGTGCGCGTGGTGGTGAGTGTGGGGTCAGGCCTGGGCAGGTGCGCGTGGTGGTGAGTGTGGTCATGAGTGTGGGGTCAGGCCTGGGCAGGTGCGCGTGGTCGGAGTGTGGTCATGAGTGTGGGGCCAGGCCTGGGCAGGTGCGCGTGGTCGTGAGTGTGGGGTCAGGCCTGGGCAGGTGCGCGTGGTCGTGAGTGTGGTCATGAGTGTGGGGTCAGGCCTGGGCAGGTGCGCGTGGTCATGAGTGTGGGGTCAGGCCTGGGCAGGTGCGCGTGGTGGTGAGCGTGGTCGTGAGTGTGGGGTCAGGCCTGGGCAGGTGCGCGTGGTCGTGAGTGTGGTCGTGAGTGTGGGGTCAGGCCTGGGCAGGTGCGCGTGGTGGTGAGTGTGGGGTCAGGCCTGGGCAGGTGCGCGTGGTGGTGAGTGTGGTCATGAGTGTGGGGTCAGGCCTGGGCAGGTGCGCGTGGTCGTGAGTGTGGTCATGAGTGTGGGGCCAGGCCTGGGCAGGTGCGCGTGGTCGTGAGTGTGGGGTCAGGCCTGGGCAGGTGCGCGTGGTCGTGAGTGTGGTCATGAGTGTGGGGTCAGGCCTGGGCAGGTGCGCGTGGTCATGAGTGTGGGGTCAGGCCTGGGCAGGTGCGCGTGGTCATGAGTGTGGGGTCAGGCCTGGGCAGGTGCGCGTGGTCATGAGTGCGGGGCCAGGCCTGGGCAGGTGCGCGTGGTCGTGAGTGTGGTCATGAGTGTGGGGTCAGGCCTGGGCAGGTGCGCGTGGTGGTGAGTGTGGTCATGAGTGTGGGGTCAGGCCTGGGCAGGTGCGCGTGGTCGTGAGCATGGTCGTGAGCGTGGGGCCAGGCCTGGGCAGGTGCGCGTGGTGGTGAGTGTGGTCATGAGTGTGGGGTCAGGCCTGGGCAGGTGCGCGTGGTGGTGAGTGTGGTCATGAGTGTGGGGTCAGGCCTGGGCAGGTGCGCGTGGTCATGAGTGTGGGGTCAGGCCTGGGCAGGTGCGCGTGGTCATGAGTGCGGGGCCAGGCCTGGGCAGGTGCGCGTGGTCGTGAGTGTGGTCATGAGTGTGGGGTCAGGCCTGGGCAGGTGCGCGTGGTCGTGAGTGTGGTCATGAGTGTGGGGCCAGGCCTGGGCAGGTGCGCGTGGTCATGAGTGCGGGGCCAGGCCTGGGCAGGTGCGCGTGGTCGTGAGTGTGGTCATGAGTGTGGGGTCAGGCCTGGGCAGGTGCGCGTGGTCGTGAGTGTGGTCATGAGTGTGGGGTCAGGCCTGGGCAGGTGCGCGTGGTGGTGAGCGTGGTCATGAGTGTGGGGTCAGGCCTGGGCAGGTGCGCGTGGTCATGAGTGCGGGGCCAGGCCTGGGCAGGTGCGCGTGGTGGTGAGCGTGGTCATGAGCGTGGGGCCAGGCCTGGGCAGGTGCACGTGGTCATGAGCGTGGGGCCAGGCCTGGGCAGGTGGGCGTGGTCGTGAGTGTGGTCATGAGTGTGGGGCCAGGCCTGGGCAGGTGCGCGTGGTCGTGAGCGTGGTCGTGAGTGTGGGGTCAGGCCTGGGCAGGTGCGCGTGGTGGTGAGTGTGGTCATGAGTGTGGGGTCAGGCCTGGGCAGGTGCGCGTGGTCGTGAGCATGGTGGTGAGCAGGGGCCAGGCCTGGGCAGGTGCGCGTGGTGGTGAGTGTGGTCATGAGTGTGGGGCCAGGCCTGGGCAGGTGCGCGTGGTGGTGAGCGTGGTCATGAGTGTGGGGTCAGGCCTGGGCAGGTGCGCGTGGTCATGAGTGCGGGGTCAGGCCTGGGCAGGTGCGCGTGGTGGTGAGCGTGTTCATGAGTGTGGGGTCAGGCCTGGGCAGGTGCGCGTGGTCATGAGCGTGGGGCCAGGCCTGGGCAGGTGCACGTGGTCATGAGCGTGGGGCCAGGCCTGGGCAGGTGGGCGTGGTCGTGAGTGTGGTCATGAGTGTGGGGTCAGGCCTGGGCAGGTGCGCGTGGTCATGAGTGTGGGGCCAGGCCTGGGCAGGTGCGCGTGGTGGTGAGCGTGGTCATGAGTGTGGGGCCAGGCCTGGGCAGGTGCGCGTGGTGGTGAGCGTGGTCATGAGCGTGGGGCCAGGCCTGGGCAGGTGAGCATGGTGGTGAGCGTGGTGGTGAGCGTGGGGCCAGGCCTGGGCAGGTGAGCATGGTGGTGAGCGTGGTGGTGAGCGTGGGGCCAGGCCTGGGCAGGTGAGCGTGGTCATGAGTGTGGGGTCAGGCCTGGGCAGGTGTGCGTGGTCATGAGTGTGGGGCCAGGCCTGGGCAGGCGCGCGCGGTCGTGAGTGTGGTGGTGAGTGTGGGGTCAGGCCTGGGCAGGTGCGCGTGGTCGTGCGTGTGGGGTCAGGCCTGGGCAGGTGCGCGTGGTCATGAGTGTGGGGTCAGGCCTGGGCAGGTGCGCGTGGTCATGAGTGTGGGGCCAGGCCTGGGCAGGCGCGCGCGGTCGTGAGTGTGGTCGTGAGTGTGGGGTCAGGCCTGGGCAGGTGCGCGTGGTCGTGAGTGTGGGGCCAGGCCTGGGTAGGTGCGCGTGGTCGTGCGCGCAGTCATGAGCAGGGGCCAGGCCTGGGCAGGCGCGCAGTCGTGACTGGGGAGGGGGTGGCCCTCAGGCAGTGTGCGCGGCTACGCCGGTGCAGGTGTACGTACTGTGAGCGCGTCGTTCTCAAACACTTCTCTGGCCTCCTCGTGGACGCAGATTTCCTCGTAGCACTCCCTTTCCAGGTTCCCCTCTAAGAGCTCTTCCAGGAGGTAGGAGCCGGCGCGCCTCCATCTCCCGAGAGCGGCGCTGGCCCTCGGGGCCGAGAGAAACACTGCGGGAGGTGAGAGGCTGTTAGTGGCCAGGCCCCCTGCCCGCTGGCTGCCCCCCTGGACCGGGCCTGGGCCAGCGTGCGGGAGCCTCCCCGTGAGGCACCTGACCCCCGCGTGGCCCCGGACGGGGCCCAGCCACGCCCCACTCCCCACCCCGTCCGCGGAACACACGCACGGCCCTGTGAGCCACGGACTGACGGGGCACCGGTGGAGAATCGGGGCCCTGGGTGGTGTGTCGTGGGGGCCCATCATTCTAGGGATGTAGGGAGGAGGGTCGTGATGGGCCCAGGCCCCGGCAAAGAGCCGAGCTAAGAAACAGCTAAAGCCCAAAGGGCTGGGGGCTGGGCCTCGGCCTCGGCTTAAGCCCCGCCCGCCCTGGCGTGTCCCAGTCCAGTGGAGTCTGGGCCTCGGCGGGTCCCCGCAGCGGGAGCAAGGAGGGGCGGGCAGCCGGCCTCAGGTCAGTGCGGCAGGGGCGGGGGCTGAGCCACCTCCCCACCGGAGGAAGGAGTCAGGGCCACGTCAGGGAGGGGAGAACTGGAAGCACGCGGGTCAGAGCGGAGGAGGAGGGGCACCAAGGAGACCCTGGCCCCAGCGGCCACAGGCCTGGACACCGGCCTTCCCTCCCTGGCCACTGGTCAGTGGGGCCCAGCAGAGGGGCCTCTTCAGGACTGCATGGGGCCCTGCAGGGCAGACATGGAGCACATTCTAGATGGCAGAAAGAGGGCTCTCTCGGCGGGCCGGAGGGAGGGAGCCCTGGGGGGGGGGGGGGCTGGTGTCTGTGGGTAGAGAGGCCAGGGTGGAGCGGAGCTCTGCTCAGCTGTCCCCCGCAGTCCTTCGACACAGTGTTCCCGATGGACTTGTGGCTGCCAACGCAAAGGCCATTTTCCAGACCTCTGTGAGGCTGGAGGCAGGAGCAGAGGCCTGAGCACCTGCCGGAAGTGGGGCAAAGGCCCGGGTGCTGGCCAGGGTCACAGCTGGGAGCTTCTAGGGGCCTCTTGAACCCACTGGGGGCAGCTTCCAGCTCTTTGTCCCTCCCTCCACACGACTACCTGGTCTGGTGGTTGGAGCTCCGAGCCCCATTCTGGAATCGGGAGAACCGGGGGGGTGGGGACAGGTGATGTACCATTTCTGGCACACGTAGCTTCATGGCTTCTTTATGTGAAAGAGAAGCATCTTCCCCCACTTCTTCACCACCCATTAACTTTTTTGGCTAAAAGTAGCCCAACCTGGGCGAAGCTGTGCTTGTGGCACAATGAATGGATACATCTATCCATCTATCTATCCATCTATCCATCCATCCATCCATCCATCCATCTACCTATCCATCCATCCATCTACCTATTTATCTATTATCTATCTATCTAATGATTGATCTCTATCATCTACCTAAACCTACTTATGCATCTATAATCATCTATCTACCCATTAACCTAATATCTATCTATCTGATCGTTGATCTCTGTCATCTATCTACCTATTTATCACCTATCTTCCTATCTATCTATCTGATCATTGATCTGTCATCTATCTACTTACCTACCTACTTATCCATCTATCAATCATCTAGCTCTGTCATCTATCTACTTATCTGTCTACTTATCTATCATCTATCAATCTCTATATCTATCATCTATCTACTTATCTATCTACCTACTTATCTATTATCTATCTATATATCTATCTCTATCATCTATCTACTTATCTGCCTACTTATCCACCTATCATCTATTTATCTACTTATCTATTATCTACCTATCAATCTATCATCTATCTAGCTCTATCATCTATCTACTTATCTGCCTACTTATCAATCTATCACCTATTTATCTATCTATCATCTACCTCTATCATCTATCCACTTATCTATCTATCTACTTATCTATCTATCAATCATCTATCGATCAGACGTCATCTGGGCTTGGTGCTGGGCATGGGCACCTGTTGTCTGTGTGGGTGACTGCCAGCCTCATTGCTCCTCACTCTGTCATGGGTGATGCTTGCTTCCATTCCTGCTTGCGATGGCGTGAGCTGCCAGGATGTGGTGACGAGACCACGTGCAGTTCTGGAGCCCAGGGGTGGCTGGGGCTGTGGCTGGTTCCTTGCCTCTCCCGGCTGCAAGGGCTCTGCATCCCTGGTTTGAGGCCACAGAGTTCTGATGCCTCCTTTCCCTCCACACGGCCTCCCCTGTGTCTCTGTAACCCAACCACCCCCCTGCCCCTGCGGAGGCAGGCCTCGGGACTTCAGAGGGGCAGCCTGGCCCTGGTGATGGCATCTGCCATGACCCTGTTTCCAAGAAAGGTCACGGGCTCCCTGATGGAGGATGGGATGTCACAGGTCCCCCGCTGGAGGCTGGGGTGTCACGGTCCCCCCCTGCTGGACACTGGGGTACCATGGGCTCCCCACTGGAGGATGGGGCATCCCGGTCCCCAGCTGTCTTTGAGCAGATTGTTTCTGAATGCTTGAAGGTTTGACCCGAACCCATGACACAGCAGGGGTCTGTAGCTCAGAGGACGGGAGATCACGTGAACAGTCCGGGAGCCGCACCCCCCTGCCTCCCTCCCTCCCGCCGTCCTGGAGCAGCGGCGACACCCTTCCTCCGGCCTGGGCGAGGGCTGGCGTCCCCGCTCCCTCTGCTGGCGCGGGTCTGGAGTCTACACCGCCGGTCTCACCAGCACAAACGCCAGGGGCCGGCGCCTGGGCCGCACCTGGCCGTCCCCACGTCCGCGGGAGGGTGGTGCTCGCGGTGTGGGCCTGAGCCTGACCCCCGGGAGCCGCTCCCCGCCTCTCCCTGCTCTGCTGGGACCCCGGTGCCAGCCTGGTGCCCCTCGGCCTCCCGGGCACCAGCCCGGCCCGGGCCCGAGCCCACCCGCCGAGGCCCGCGGCCTCTCTCAGCGTGGCCCACCAGCACGGTTCACACACCGCACCCGACAGAGCCGCTCCCCTGCCCCCAGCGTGCCCCGCACGTCCGCACACCCACGGGCTCTGCCACGCCGGGCGAGGGGCAGACCCGAGGGCCAAGCCTACCTGACGGCCGCCCAGCGGGGAGGACGAGGAGGAGCAGGAGCCCCCCGAGCAGCGGGACGCGGCCGGCCATGCTGACGCGGGGCCTGGCCGGGCAGCGGGACCAGGTCTGCAAACGGCAAAGTCCAGGGCCCCGGGGAGGGGCCGGCACACCCGGGCTGCGCTGAGCAGCCCACAGCCGCCTTCCACCGCCTGCGGGCTGGGCAGGGAGCGCGCGCGTGTGTGTGTGTGCGTGTGTGCGTGTGCGTGTGCATGTGTGTGCGCGTGCGTGCGTGTGCGTGCGCGTGCGCTGCGTGCGTGTGCGTGCGTGTGCGTGCGCGTGCGTGTGCGTGCGTGTGCGTGCGTGTGTGTGCGTGTGCGTGCGTGTGATGCCTAGAAGGCAAAACAATAAAAGCCCATTTAAGCTGAAAGATCTCATTTAAGTGGGAAGTAAAAAGAGAGGCCAACAGCCTTTGAGTGGCCACGCCCCTCCTGCTGAGACCACGCCCACCCACCGAGACCACGCCCCCTCCCGCCGAGACCACATTCCTCTAGATGAGACCACGCCCCTCCTGCGGAGACCACGCCCCTCATGTGGAGACCACGCCCACGCTCTGAGACCACGCCCCTCCCACTGAGACCACGCCCACACGATGAGACCACATTCCTCTAGATGAGACCACGCCCCTCCTGCTGAGACCACGCCTCTCCAGATGAGACCACACCCCTCCTGCTGAGACCACGCCCCTCCTGCTGAGAACACGCCCCTCCTGCTGAGAACACGCCTCTCCAGATGACACCACACCCCTCCCAATGAGACCACGCCCCTCTTGCTGAGACCACGCCTCTCCAGATGAGACCATACCCCTCCCGATGAGACCACGCCCCTCCTGAGGAGACCACGCCCCTCCCGCGGAGACCACGCCCACCCGATGAGACCACATTCCTCTAGATGAGAACATGTCCCTCCAGATGAGACCACTCCCACCCGCTGAGACCACGCCCCTCCTGCTGAGAACACGCCTCTCCAGATGAGACCACACCCCTCCCGATGAGACCACGCCCCTCCTGAGGAGACCACGCCCCTCCCGCGGAGACCACGCCCACCCGATGAGACCACATTCCTCTAGATGAGAACATGTCCCTCCAGATGAGACCACTCCCACCCGCTGAGACCACGCCCCTCCTGCTGAGAACACGCCTCTCCAGATGAGACCACACCCCTCCCGATGAGACCACGCCCCTCCTGCTGAGACCACGCCCCTCCTGCTGAGAACAGGCCTCTCCAGATGAGACCACGCCCCTCCCGATGAGACCACGCCCCTCCTGCTGCTCTCCTGGGTCCTGTTCTGGGGTATCCTGAGCACCCAGGAGCCCACGGCCAGGCCTTCCTGCAGCACGGAGCACCCATGGCCAGCGAGCAAAGTGTGCCTCTGAGCCCGAGAGTGGTCGGTGCTCAAGAGGTGAAGAGCGCTGAGCACCGCCTGTCTTGCCACTCGCTGCTGCCTTGGCTGGGAAACCAGAGGTGATCATGATGGTCACACCGGCCAACCAGTGACACTCCGGGGGCTCTGGGGCCGGGGACCTTCCCTAGGCCTGCAAAGACGGCCCCATCAGCGACGGGACGGAAGGAAGCCACCCTTCCCAGCAACGCGCTCCTGTTCATTTGTTTCCTTCTGCACAGTCTCCATACCGGAGTCACCGTGCTTCTAACTGCCCGTCCTTCTGGAGCGTGGAGACGTCCCAGCACTCCAGGGCCAAGCACTGAGGGGTCGCCTCCCCTGCCGGCTCTGAGCAGCCCAGCGCTCGGCCCCCCGTTAGGGGCCTCTCTGTCCCCAGAGGTTCCTGACGGGTCCAGAGCCAAGACTCGGCCTTCCTCCCGCTCACACGCGGGTTACTGAGGGGGAAGGAGAGGAGACTGTGGCTGTGGTGTTGTGATTGTCCTCTGGCGAGTCACTTTGGGGGTGTGGCTGCCCTGGCTAGCATGGTTAATCGTGGTATCTTGGTTGTGGTGTCGTGATCGAGTCATCGCGGTTGTGGTCTCACGACGGCAGGATGGTTGGTGGCGATGGTGATATGGCTGGTTGTGGAATCAAGGTTGTAGAACCGTGGCTAATTGTGGTGTCATGGTTGTGGTGCGGTGGGATCAACTGCAGCGTCATGACTGATACTGAGGTTGGTTGTGGGGTCCTGGCAGCGGTGCCCCGGCTGTGGGTGGCGACCGTGGTGTGCAAGTCTGCTCCTCACGCTCGTGGGGAGATGGCGAGCCCTCTTCCTCGCCATCTTTCCTCTGCTGCCCTCTGTCTTCGAGGTCTCGCGTTCGCAGGGATTGCTGTTCTGGACAGGGGTGCGCCTCCCTGGAGTCCCGGCTGGTGGGGTGGCCCCCGGGCGCACTGCAGGGCTGTGGTATGTGTTGCTGATGAAGGGAATGCTGCTCAGATGGGAGGTTACTCAGGAACCCCCCCCCCCCCCCGTGCCCAATGCCCACCTGATCCCGCCCCGGCTCCCACCTCCCCTCCAGGACGTCCCGAGTTGGGCTCTTTTCTGGATGGGCCTCAAGCAGACTCTTGCCCTTGCCCAACAAGGATGCGGGCTCTCTGCGGTGCCTCCGGTTCCGTGGCGTGCCCGTGCCGCACAGGTGAAGGTCGTGCAGGGAGCGTGCCCAGCGGGGAGGGGGAAGCCCCCGGCCCGGCAGCCGTTTAGCCGAGAGAGTCTCGCGGAGTTCCCTTAGGGCCCAGGCGAGCGGTCATCTCCGGGAATGGGAATCGAGGGCAGAGCTCACCACGGGGCCTGGATGGGACCCGAGAGCTGCCGGGGAAGCTGAGTCCTCCCGCCCGGGAGCAGGGCGGTCTGGGCTCGGGGCGAGCAGGTGGTGGACAGCAGGCCGGCCGGGCCTGGGCGGGGCAGGCGAGGGGAGCCCGCACACGGGTTCCAGGAAACCGAGCGTGCCTGTGCACATGGACGTTCCCTAACCTTACAAAACCTCCTGTTGACAAAAAGCTCTGTCTGCCCCCGGCGTCGGGGGAGGTTCTGTCCTAGAACTTTTAAACTTTGCTTATCAAAGTTACGCAAAATGCAAACTGTACTGGGGCTTCTGGGAAGCACAGGGCGGGCTCCACCTGGATGGCCTCTTCTGTGTACTGGAAATCAGCTTGGTTTCTGCAGCGTGGGACCTAGAAGCAGTGCGGACTCGTGGCGGGGCAGGGAGAGGAGAGTCATCACCGTGCCCGCCCTGCTCTGGAGGCACAAGCCCCAGAGGACTTCCAGAAACTTCTGGGACATACCCAGCCCAGTGACTGAACTGAGGCCTAGACCAAGGCCTGGCAAAGAGCCCCCTCCACCCAGAGTCCCTAATCCATGTGCTAGGGGTCGCTGTGCCACGCACGGCACGGACAGACACACGATCTATGCACACACCATGCGCGCCCTCTCGGGGTGACGCTGGGGCATGGGGGCGTGACAAGGCCTCCCATGTCCACAACGCCAGCTAGGCGCTCCCACCTTCCCTGCAGGGACCTGACGGTCCTGAGTCACCTCGAAGGAACATCCCTACCAGAAACACCTGTCACCGGCTGACCAGCACGCACACATGCTACCCGACCAGCACACACACACACACACACACACACACACACACACTACCCGACCAGCACACACACACACTACCTGACCAGCACACACACGCTGTCTGATCATCACCCACACTACCAGAGGAGGGTGACCCAGTCAGGTGTGTCTAGGTCCTCTGGGGTGGCGGGGGAGGGTGACCCAGTCAGCGGGGCTGGGCGCCCTGGGATGGCGGGGGAGGGTGGACAAAGGCCAGGTGGGGCTGGGCCCTCTGGGGTGGCCGGGGAGGGTGACCCAGTCAGCGGGGCTGGGCCCTCTGGGGTGGCGGGGGGAGGGTGACCCAGTCAGCGGGGCTGGGCGCCCTGGGGTGGTGGGGGAGGGTGACCCAGTCAGCGGGGCTGGGCCCTCTGGGGTGGCGGGGGAGGGTGACCCAGTCAGGTGCGTGGGCGCCCTGGGCACAGCAGGTGTGAGCCCTGTGTGCACCTGGAGCTCGGGACACCGACTCTCTGGGTAGCTGAGCTCTGCTGGCTGGGAGCGGCAGCCCAGGCCACACAAGAACAAGACGGTGACAGGCGGGTCGCCCGTTGCAGGGGAAGCCCAGGCCTCCCTCCCCTGGCCTCTGGGGCCGCCGCGTCTACCTCCACCACCGGGGGAGGGTGGCCGGGGGGGGGGCAGATGGGGGCACGGGAGGCGGGCAGATGGGGGCACGGGGGGCGGGCAGATGGGGGCACGGGGGGCGGGCAGATGGGGGCACGGGAGGCGGGCAGATGGGGGCACGGGGGGCGGGCAGATGGGGGCACGGGGGGCGGGCAGATGGGGGCACGGGGGGCGGGCAGATGGGGGCACGGGGGCGGGCAGATGGGGGCACGGGGGGCGGGCAGATGGGGGCACGGGGGGCGGGCAGATGGGGGCACGGGGGGCGGGCAGATGGGGGCACGGGGGCGGGCGGTTGCTGCAGCGCCTCCCGGCTCCCGTGTCGACGCTCAACACCCGCAGACGTGGACGCGCGCGGTGGGCCGGGAGGGCGGCCGTTTAATGAGGGGGGCGGTGTGGACCCCGGGGTCTCGGGCGCGGGCGGCCCCCTGGCCCGCATGGACCTGTCGATCCACTTGAGGAAGGCGGCGACCTTGGTGTAGACGCCGTACTTCCCTTTCCGGGCGCAGCCCTCCCCCCAGCTGACGATGCCAGTCACGAAGTAGGTGTCCTTGAAGCGGGTGACGTGGGGCCCGCCGCTGTCGCCCTGGCACGCGTCCTCCAGCTTGGCGTCGTAGCCCGCGCAGAACATGTTCTGCGTGATGGCGAAGCTGCTGGACAGCTTGCAGGTGTTGCGGTCCACGTAGGGCACCTCCAGCATCTTCAGCGTGGCGGACTGGCGGCCCTTCTCGTGCGTGCGCCCGAACCCGCTCACGATGCCCGACTTCTGCGTCATCAGCGTGGCCTCCGCCCAGTCCTTCTGGGGCAGGCAGGCGGGGGCCACGTTCACGCGGAACGCGATGGGCGTCTTCAGCTTGAGGACGGCGATGTCGAAGTCGTAGGTCTCCTTCACAAACTTGTTGTGCTTTATGATCACCTCCACCTCGTGCACGGCCTCGTCGCCCTCCTCCCGCTCCGTGTTCCGGTCCCCTGCGGCCAGAGAGGGGGGCGGGGGTGAGCACGCGGGGACCGGGACCGGGGGGTGTCTGTCTGCGTGTGCGTGTGCGCGCTCGCACACGCGCGCCGCTGCTGTCCCTGGAGCCTGGGCGCTGTCCCTGAGCACGTTCTGCTCAAGGCCGGCACTCTTCCCCGTCAGCCACGACACCCCTCCTGGCTTTTCTGGTGGTTATTTAGAGAAAGGTCTCGTGGATTTTCCCGCCCAGTCTGGCTTTAAGCCACGACCCTCAGCTCTCCGCCGTCAGGCAGCTAGGGCGGTGGGTGGGAGCCAACAGCGCCCGGCTACGTGGCATACTGTCAAAGGAGTTTATCTTCTTTTCCTTCCCTATGCGAAGTGCAGCTGTGACGCGGCACTTGGGAGTCAGACGTGGGAGGATTAAGAGTTTGAGGCCGGTCCGACCTGACTCAGAAAGAAGAGTCACGTGATCACATTGGAAACCGTGAAAAGTACAGGAAAGCACGGAATGAGGACTGACATGGCCCAGGCTCCAGGCCAGGGCTTCATCTGGGCACACTGGCCTGCGGGTCCTCCCTGAGCACGGCGTCGTCTGGGGTGCGGGGTCGTCTGGGGCACAGGGTCGTCTGGGGCACGGGGTCATCTGGGGCACGGGGTCGTCTGGGGTGCGGGGTTGTCTGGGGCACAGGGTCGTCTGGGGCACGGGGTCATCTGGGGCGCGGGGTCGTCCAGGGTGTGCGCTTTCCTAGCCCAGCCGCAGGCCTCCTCGTGAGGCCCCCCAGCTCCCCCAGCTCCCCCAGTCCCGCGGTCCAGGCTGCATCAGGACAGGTCAGCCGGGGCTCAGGGCAGGGGCGGCTCTCACTCACCTACCCTCACCTTGAACCTCTTGGCTTGGTGGAGGCAGTGGGCGGCCGTCAGCACGTGGAACTCGTTCAGGATGGTGCCACCGCAGAACCCTTCATTCTCTTCATTGATGAGGAGAGCCTGCGCGTAGCAACTGTGTCTACACACCGTGCACGGTGGCCCGGAGCCACAGAGCCAGCCAGGCCACGCAGGGAGACACGGGACCACAGAGCCAGCCAGGCCACGCAGGGCGGCACAGGCCACAGAGCCAGCCAGGCCACGCAGGGAGACACGGGGCCACAGAGCCAGCCAGGCCACACAGGGAGACATGGGGCCACAGAGCCAGCCAGGCCACGCAGGGAGACACGGGACCACAGAGCCAGCCAGGCCACGCAGGGAGACATGGGGCCACAGAGCCAGCCAGGCCACGCAGGGAGACACGGGACCACAGAGCCAGCCAGGCCACGCAGGGAGACATGGGGCCACAGAGCCAGCCAGGCCACGCAGGGAGACACGGGACCACAGAGCCAGCCAGGCCACGCAGGGCGGCACAGGCCACAGAGCCAGCCAGGCCACGCAGGGAGACACGGGACCACAGAGCCAGCCAGGCCACGCAGGGAGACACGGGGCCACACAGCCAGCCAGGCCACGCAGGGCGGCACAGGCCACAGAGCCAGCCAGGCCACGCAGGGAGACACGGGGCCACAGAGCCAGCCAGGCCACGCAGGGAGACATGGGGCCACAGAGCCAGCCAGGCCACGCAGGGAGACACGGGGCCACAGAGCCAGCCAGGCCACGCAGGGAGACACGGGACCACAGAGTCAGCCAGGCCACGCAGGGAGACACGGGACCACAGAGCCACCCAGACCACACAGGGCGGCACAGGCCACAGAGCCAGCCAGGCCACGCAGGGAGACATGGGGCCACAGAGCCAGCCAGGCCACGCAGGGAGACACGGGGCCACAGAGCCAGCCAGGCCACGCAGGGAGACACGGGACCACAGAGTCAGCCAGGCCACGCAGGGAGACACGGGACCACAGAGCCACCCAGACCACACAGGGCGGCACAGGCCACAGAGCCAGCCAGGCCACGCAGGGAGACATGGGGCCACAGAGCCAGCCAGGCCACGCAGGGAGACACAGGCCACAGAGCCAGCCAGGCCACGCAGGGAGACACAGGCCACAGAGCCAGCCAGGCCACGCAGGGCGGCACAGGCCACAGAGCCAGCCAGGCCACGCAGGGAGACATGGGACCACAGAGCCAGCCAGGCCACGCAGGGAGACACGGGGCCACAGAGCCAGCCAGGCCACGCAGGGAGACACGGGACCACACAGACAGCCAGGCCACGCAGGGAGACACGGGACCACAGAGCCACCCAGACCACACAGGGCGGCACAGGCCACAGAGCCAGCCAGGCCACGCAGGGAGACATGGGGCCACAGAGCCAGCCAGGCCACGCAGGGAGACACAGGCCACAGAGCCAGCCAGGCCACGCAGGGAGACACAGGCCACAGAGCCAGCCAGGCCACGCAGGGCGGCACAGGCCACAGAGCCAGCCAGGCCACTCAGGGAGACATGGGACCACAGAGCCAGCCAGGCCACGCAGGGAGACACGGGGCCACAGAGCCAGCCAGGCCACGCAGGGAGACACGGGACCACACAGCCAGCCAGGCCACGCAGGGAGACACGGGACCACAGAGCCAGCCAGGCCACGCAGGGAGACACGGGGCCACAGAGCCAGCCAGGCCACGCAGGGAGACACGGGACCACAGAGCCAGCCAGGCCACGCAGGGAGACACGGGGCCACAGAGCCAGCCAGGCCACGCAGGGCAGCACAGGGCCACAGAGCCAGCCAGGCCACGCAGGGAGACATGGGGCCACAGAGCCAGCCAGGCCACGCAGGGAGACATGGGGCCACAGAGCCAGCCAGGCCACACAGGGAGACATGGGACCACAGAGCCACCCAGACCACACAGGACAGCACAGGCCACAGAGCCAGCCAGGCCACGCAGGGAGACACAGGCCACAGAGCCAGCCAGGCCACGCAGGGAGACACGGGGCCACAGAGCCAGCCAGGCCACGCAGGGAGACACGGGACCACAGAGCCAGCCAGGCCACGCAGGGAGACATGGGGCCACAGAGCCAGCCAGGCCACGCAGGACAAGAGTCTATTTGCAGAGTCAGCATGCTGGCTCTCCCGACTTTGTTCCTTCCTTCGCACCTCAAGCTCTCCCAGCGTCTTCCTTCGCTGCTACAGGCTGGGATACCCACGCTCCGCCTGGCAGGGGCTCGGCCCCTCTCTACCACCTCTTCGGCTGAACCATGGGGGCGGGGCGCGGTCAGGACGCTTACCTGCCAGGGGCACTCGCCGACCTCGCAGTCCCGGCCACCCACGATCCGGCCCAGGTTCCTCCTGTCCTTCTCCGAGCTGGTCTGGCTGAGGTTGAGCAGGTGGGCGGGGCTCTCCGTGGGGGGCGGGTCGTCCAGCGCCGCCCAGTCCAGGGCCTCCAGGACGTCCTCACTGCTGTTGGTGGCCCAGGGGGCCGACCGCTTGCCGCGCCGCAGGGTAATCTTCCCACAGGGGTAGAGCTCTGCGAGAACCAGGACAGCCGGGCCTCAGCCGGGCCAGACGCGGCGTGCGCGCGGGGTCTGCACGGTCGTGCCCGCCACGCCGAGCCGGCCCGACTGTGCCGGGGTGCCGGGGGTGGGGGGGTGTCTGCGAGAGACCAGGGAGAGACGCGGGAGGGAGGGAGCCGGTGGGACACGCGGGGCCTGAGAGAAGGACAGCTGCCCTGATGTCTGCGCCCACACGGTCGGTGTCTGACTGCGCTGTGGACCCCTTGGGGCCGGGGAGTCCGCCGTGGAGACCAGGGCCCCACAGCTGGCAGTTTGCAGGTACGGCTGATAGGGGTATGCCTGTTACTCAAAACCACGAATGGAACTGTCCACGGCCTGAGCTTTTTGCAAGGGAAAGGCGCTGACCTGACTCTGTTTTCCTCTCTCCCCCGTTGCTCCTTCCCTCTTTCCTTTCCGCCCCCTTCCGCTCTCCCTCCCCCCTTTCCTTCCTCCCTCCCTCCTTCCCTCTCCCCGGGGCTGGGGCTGGAGCCCAGGGGACTCAGGAGAGCCCGGCGAGCCCTCTGCCGCCCAGCCTCGCTGCAAAACATTAACGTTTTATTTTGAATTGCGTTTTGAGTGCTCCTGGCATGACCCCGCTTTTCACACGTGTTAAGAAATGACTTCAGTTAGATATTCAGTTAGATATGAGTGTAAGGTGAACCTTGCATTGTGAGTGGACATGAATAAAACCTCCATTGTCTCTTTGTGGTGTTGGGAGAATGGGGCCATTTTTTTCCCCCCTGATCACTAATTTCTTGGAATAAATGTGTCTTGGTGGCTTTGTGAGACAGGACCATACTACACAGCCCAGGCTGGCCTTGAACAGGAGATCCTCCCGCCTCAGCCACCGAAGGGCGGAACTACACCCTGCAAACCGACCGTGGCCGAGGGGCAGAGGGCGCGAGGAGGGCGGTGCCGGCCCTCAGGGGAGCAGCCCGTGTGGATGGCACGTCTGTCACAGCTGCAGGGCAGACGTGCCCAGGCCCCGGGTGCCCAGTGGGCCTGAGGCTGCATCGCTCCCTCCCCTGGGCACCATCCGGGGGTGGGGGGTGGGGTCAGGAACCCGCCGCGCCCGCCGAGAGGCAGGCCTGGGTGCCCCCGCCCCCTCCGCCCCGGCCCCCACCTGTGGAGATGCAGGCCTTGCCGTCGTCCCCCAGGGTGTAGCCCGCGGCGCAGGAGCACACCACCGCGTTCTGGGACTCCTGGCAGAACTGTTCGCAGTCTCCGTTGTCCAGGCTGCAGAGCTTCCGTGTGACTGCAAGGCAGGGGATGGGCTGTGGCGGGCGCTGGGGGGGAGGGGGGGGCGTGGGGGGGGCGGGGACACCGGCCACGTCCACCCACCCTCCGCCTCTAAGGGCCAGCGAGGATCCAAGCCACAGGAGAGCCCCCCCGCAGCCCCCCCTCTGCCCACACCCTCTGGGGCGGGAGGGGACAGGGCGGTGACGGTGCAGAGGGCCCAAGGCCGCCCCGCTGCTCACCACCCCCACCCGGCCGTGTCTGCCCTGGAGCCCCCCTCCCCCCGCGGAGGACTCACAGAACTCGCAGTTTTTGCCCTCGTAGCCCTCCTCGCAGGTGCACGTGTACTCCCCCAGGCCGTCCCGGCAGGAGCCCCCGGTTCTGGCAAGGGCTGCTCTCACACTGGTCGCCGTCTGCAGCAGGAGGGTTGGGAAACGGATCCTGCAGGCGCTCGAGGTCCTGGAGACCCCGGGGCCGGCCGGCCTCCGCCTGTGCGGGCTCTGCAGGGAGCGGGGCTCGCGTCCCCTTCCGCGGAGCGGGTCCTGCCTGGCCGTCACTCTCCCGGCTGTGGGTGGCTGCGTGGGGTAGCCGTGTCCACTGGGCCTTGGGCGGCCCCCCCCCCCGACTTCCACTGGACGTTTGGTGTCCGGGCAGGAGGGGGGGGGGGCGGCGGACCGGGAGCAGGGAGGAAATTCAAGGAGTGCTTGAGAGTCAAATGCACCCTAATTGAAATATCCCAACAGCCCCCCGCGCTCAAGATAGAAAACAGAAAACGCCTCACCTTTGTATTTGTTCCAGAATTCATTCTGAAAGAAACAACAGTTAAGAGTTAACCCGGGAAGCAGACCTTCCCCCGCCCGCGGTTCTGGGGCGGCGTGCGGGCTGTCAGGCTCCGGGGGCGCGGTGCCACGGGGGACGGGCGTGGACCCGCGGCGCGTGCCGGCGTGGCTCGGTGCACGCCGTGAGCTGCACCGCCTCTGCCGAGGGCTGAAGACGCGTTCTCGGGTTCATCACGCAGACATAGACCCAACAGAAATAGCTCGTGCGTGACACGCCGGCCGGCCGGCGGGTGGTTTTCAGTTCCTACACCGGGTCTCAGAATTAAGAAGACAGATGACACGCGTGTCGGTCAGAGAGGACGCTCGTGGCAGTGAGCTTAGAACAGGCCGCCAACCGTCGACATTACACCCAAAGTAGGGGTCACCCTTTTTCTTTCACCGTCTGGAGCTGGGCCCTCCAAATCCAGCTCAGAATACGACTTTAGAGACAGGACCGGGGAGCGGACCCAGAAACACGAACGGGACCTCTGCGGACGCAATGACGGTCCAGCGCCGGTGGGCGCATGCGCTAAGCCAAGGAGAGTGTCCTTCCCTCCTGGAGCCGCAAAGGGGGGCAAGCCCACAGGCTCCGGGACCCCGGGGGGAGGCAGGCAGGATGGGAGGCGTGTGTTGCGTCCCACGTCAAGTGCCACCGCTTACGGGGCCCCCCCTTCAGAAGGAACCCACCCCGCCCACGCCTTGGTTTGAAGTTTGTTGGCAGAATGGACGCCTGTCCCGTGAAGCACCCAACTTTTGGCCCTTTGCCATGGTAGCCTCAGAGATGCGTGTTCTGCCTTTAATGTGTTCACAGCTCGAGCGTGGTCGCAGAGCAGAGCCGGGCTTTGGTGTGCTCGCCCGCGGACTTCAACGCACTACTGAGACGGTGCACTGATGCGGTGAGAACATCACCACGGCAGGACGCGGCACAGGCCCCTCCCCTCCCCACCCCCGCCATCCACCCCCCCCCAACACCTGGACACGGCACAGCCCCCTCTCAGCCCCTCCCCTCCCCACCCCTGCCATCCACCCCCCAACACCTGGACACGGCACAGCCTCCTCTCAGCCCCTCCCCACCCCACCCTTGCCATCCCCCCCACCACATCAGGACACAGCACAGCCTCCTCTCAGCCCCTCCCCACCCCACCCTTGCCATCCCCCCCACCACATCAGGACACAGCACAGCCCCCTCTCAGCCCCTCCCCTCCCCACCCCTGCCATCCCCCCCACCACATCAGGACACAGCACAGCCCCCTCTCAGCCCCTCCCCTCCCCATCCCTGCCATCCCCCCCACCACATCAGGACACAGCACAGCCTCTTCTCAACCCCTCCCCTCCCCACCCCTGCCATCCACCCCCCCCCTAACATCAGGACAGGGCACAGGCCCCTCTCAGCCCCTCCCCTCCCCATCCCCGCCATCCACCCCCCCCCAACACCTGGACACGGCACAGCCCCCTCTCAGCCCCTCCCCTCCCCATTCCTGCCATCCCCCCCACCACATCAGGACACGGCACAGGCCCCTCTCAGCCCCTCCCCTCCCCACCCCCGCCATCCCCCCCCCACATCAGGACCGGCACAGCCCCCTCCCCTCCCCTCCCCACCCCTGCCATCTGCCCCCCCCCAATCAGGACCCGGCACAGGCCCCTCCCCTCCCCTCCCCCCTCCGTCACTTGGCCGTTGGCTTGTCACGGGTTTCACGTGAAGGGTGGACTCCCACGGGGCGCAGTCCTCCTCCATTCCGCAGCTCCCCCCGGCCCCCGGCCCGGAGCCTGCTCCCCGCTTCCTGGGCCTCCTGGGCCGCCACGTGGCCGCGCCACGCTCACGTGACTGCAGAGTCACCAACTCTCGACGTCCAGTCTGGGCTGTTATGGCCGGTGTGGGCTTTTATCGGAAAGCAAGTTTTCTGTTTCCGGCAAGCACCCAGGGAAGAGACTGGGCGCCGTGCGGCCGGCCCCTCTGGCGGTGCCAGAGCTCCGGCGGGCCGCCCCCCACTGTATCACTGTCCCCGCGCTGGCCTGGCCTCTGTGCCCGAGGTCCGTGTGCTGAACCGCAGTCCCTGACGCGCCGTGTTAGGAGCTGGGGCCTTCAGGACGTAATTAGGGGACGAAGACTCTGCTGTCCGATCCAGATGAAGCCGCTTGTCCTTCCTCCTTCTGCCTCGGGAGGCTGCGGCAACCGGCAGCCATCAGAAGAAGAGACAGGGCCCGCCCGCCCTGGACCACCGGGCTCGTGGGCGTCTGGGCCGGGACTTCTGTCCCTTCCCTTCATAGACACGTCTGCGGCCATGTCCCATCGAGGGGTTTTGTTCCAGTGGCACAGGTGGCCCGAGAAGTAATTCTTTGTCCATTGAATAGTTTTCGTAGCTTGGTCACAGGTCAGCAGGTGTGTCTGTGGGGGTCACAGGTCAGCCGGCGTGTCTGTGGGGGGGTCACAGTCAGCCGGCATGTCTGTGGGAGTTACAGGTCAGCCAGCGTGTCTGTGGGGGGGTCACAGGTCGGCCGGCGTGTCTGCGGGGGGGTCACAGGTCGGCCGGCGTGTCTGTGGGGGGTCACAGGTCGGCCGGCGTGTCTGTGGGGGTCACAGGTCGGCCGGCGTGTCTGCGGGGGGTCACAGGTCGGCCGGCGTGTCTGTGGGGGGGTCACAGGTCGGCCGGTGTGTCTGTGGGGGTCACAGGTCGGCCGGCGTGTCTGTGGGGGGGTCACAGGTCAGCAGGCGTGTCTGTGGGGGTCACAGGTCAGCCGGCGTGTCTGTGGGGGGTCACAGGTCAGCCGGTGTGTCTGTGGGGGTCACAGGTCGGCCGGCGTGTCTGTGGGGGGTCACAGGTCAGCCGGCGCGTCTGTGGGGGTCACAGGTCAGCCAGAGTGTCTGTGGGGGGTCACAGGTCAGTTGGTGTGTCTGTGGGGGGTCACAGGTCAGCCGGCGTGTCTGTGGGGGGGTCACAGGTCAGCCGGCGCGTCTGTGGGGGTCACAGGTCAGCCGGCGTGTCTGCAGGGGTTACAAGTCGGCCAGCGTGTCTGTGGGGGGTCACAGGTCAGCCGGCGTGTCTGTGGGGGGTCACAGGTCAGCAGGCGCGTCTGTGGGGGGTCACAGGTTAGCCGGCGTGTCTGGGGGGGGGTCACAGGTCGGCCGGCGTGTCTGTGGGGGTCACAGGTCAGCCGGTCCCCAGTGCACCGATGTTCTTTCCCTTCCAGCCTCCTCCAGTACCCGCTGCCCACGCACGTCTGGCGTCCGTGGCTGCCTCCGTGGGAGTCGCTGTGGCTCTGCCTTCTGCACCCTGCCTGGATCTGGGCCTGGCCTCAGGAATCTCACTCTAGAGAAACGATTCTTGGAAGAGAATCCACAAGGCTGGGAAGGTGGCTTGGCGGTAGAGCGCTTGCCTAGCACGAGGCCCTGGGTTCGATTCCTCAGCACCACACGAGCAGAAAAAGCCAGACGTGGCGCTGTGGCTCAGGAGGTAGAGTGCTAGCCATGCACACCACGGAATCTCACTGGAGCCTCAACGGCGCTGACACCGTGACGTCACCAAAGCTGCCTGGGCTGCACTGTAAACCCTTTTTTGGAAGAAGACGTGTATCGTTCACAAGACTATCCTTTTATAAGAGGTGTCTTGGATCTGCCGCCGTTTTTAGACACTGAACACCCATGTCAAACGTTGGCCCCCGGCAGCTAAGCCACGCCTCTGGCCATCTGCAAGGGAAAACTGGACATGAACTGAAACAGGAGGACGGTCCCAGAACGTCACCGTGGGGTGCTGGTGTTCGTGACACTGGCGAGGCTTGAGGAATCGGACGCCGGTTCTGGAACGAGAGCGTTGACTGGCGTCCCTGGGGGACGGATCCACCCCCAGTGTCGGAGCCGCGGTGCCGGGGCCAGGCCCTGCCTCTCCCTCCCTTCCTTCCCCAGCTTCTCCCCAAGGGCGGCCTGCGGGGGGGGGGGGGTGCGGGGAGAGGAACCGCTTCTCCCACTTGTGATTCCTCCCATTGGCCCTGACTTGCAACCCCGAGAAGGCACAGGATGAAGGGGCGGGGCAGGGCCAATGCTCGGGGGCCGGACCATTTGAGAAGGGCCACAAGGTCCCTCTTCATGCCAGCGGCATTCAGGAAGCCACACTGTTGCCCAGGGCCCCGACCCCAGCAGCCCCCCCCCTCCCCCCCCCCCGTGAAGTGGGTGGCTCTTCCCCACGGGCCTGCCCAAGGCCTCGGGCGTGCGCTCGAGGTCCTGTAAATCCTTCTCCACCATTTCCTGCTCGAGGCGGGCTTGTCCTCCTGCACCCAGGACAGCACCCGACTCGCAGCTGGGCCCGAGAACCGGGGGCCGTGCTCGGGGCCCCCCGCCCCGGCGGCAGCAGGTTGCCGGTGAAGGGATGCCTCGCACAGACGGGCTCACGCGTGGCCTGCTTGGTCCCCAGCTGGTGGCCCTGATAGTGGAGCCAGGACTGGGCGGGAGGAAGTGGGTCACGGGCGTGTTTTCCTGAGGGTTTCACATCCCTGACCACTTCCTCTCTGCCCCGGGCGTGCGTGTCCCGGACCCCTTCCCGTCTGCTTTGGGGGGGGCGTGGGGGGCGCGCAGCCCTGACCCCTCCTCCCTCCCGTCTGCAATGTGCTGATCGTGCTCCTCGGCGCAGCCCCCAGCCCCCAGCCCCACCCCCATCTCTGCACCTCAGGCCCAGGGAGCGTGGCAAAGCCCTTGAGTTGTCGCCCCAGATACCTGGTCCAGCTACTCAAAAGCAACTAACACAGCTCTGAGGGCCGCATGGCCTCGGCCTTGGGGTGCTCCTGACCAAGCGGTTCCAGGCGGCAGGTGCCTGCATTCGTGGATGAAACCGGAAAGGGGCATGCCCACGAAAGCCGGGTGGGCGAGCCTCCCCCGTGGCCTTGGGCAGGTGGCTGGCGACCTCGCCCTTGCCATCTGGTTTAGTTCCCTGTGGAGGAGCCTGGTTGGCCCGCCCTCTGAGGGGCGGTCTGCTTTCTAGCTCGTTCTTGCCTCCTCTGCCCCAGCTGAGTGCCCAGGGCTTCCCAGGCCCCAGGCCCGCAGAGCCAGGACGGTCTCAAAGTCTGGTGGGCTTTGGGGGCTGGGCTGCTTCTGGAGACGGAGGACAGGCTGGGCGCCAGGCCCTCCTGAGGGCTTCCCCCCCCCCCCCCCACTTAGCCCCACGCAGGGGTGAGGCCCAGCCCCGCCAGGCCCTCCTGCCAGCTTCCCCACCCTTAGCCCCACGCAGGGTGAGGCCCAGCCCGCCAGGCCCTCCTGTGGTCTTCCTCCCCTGCCCTTGGCCCCACGCAGGGGTGAGGCCCAGCCCCGCCAGGCCCTCCTGTGGGCTTCCACCCCCCCTTAGCCCCACGCAGGGTGAGGCCCAGCCCCGCCAGGCCCTCCTGCAGCTCCTCCCCCCCAGCCCCATGCAGGGGTGAGGCCCAGCCCCGCCAGGCCCTCCTGCGGCTTCCCCACCCCCTGCCCTCGGCCCCACGCAGGGGTGAGCCCCGCCAGGCCCTCCTGCCGGCTTCCCCCCTGCCCTCGGCCCCACGCAGGGGTGAGCCCTGTCAGGCCCTCCTGCCGGCACCATCATCAGCCGTCCTTGCGCCCTGGCCTCCCACCCAGAGCCCCGGTGCCCACTGGAGTGGAGGACCGCAGCGTGGAGCGCTGGCCCAGGTCAGGGGTCGCTTCTATAAATAACTTGGCCCTACTTGGGAGCGTTCCCCCCCCACCCCCGTGAGCGGGCTCGCCCCTCCTCTGGGTCCAGCTCCTCAGCCCTCCCCCCAGCCCGGGCCCCCAGCCTCACCGTCCTGTCGGTGTCCTCGAAGACCTCGCGGGCCTCTTCGTAGGAGCACGTCTCTTCCAGGCACTCCCGCTCCAGGTTGCCTCTCTTCATCTCCTCGAAGAGGGAGTTGGCCCTGCGCGTCCTCGCCAGGACATGGTGGGCGCGGTCCCGGTGGAGGAACACTGGAAGACGGGGCGGGCTGCGGCCAGCGTGCCACCGAGTCGCCGGCTCCCCGGCCTCACGCTTCCTCAGCCACGGGGCGGGCGCGGAGGGCGGACCCCCTCCCCTCCCCTCAGGCGCCTGCGCGGACCCCAGAGTTCTGCTACGGGAGCGAAGCCCATCCCGGCCGGAGGGCCAACTGTCCGCCGGTCAGCCGACCCACGGTCCGGACAGCTCGGCAGCCCCTGCCCGCCCTCCTTCCGACCACCGCTCCCCACGGGGCTTCTGGGTCCCGACGCCTTCGCCCGCCCGCCCCGAGCGCTCCCCCATCAAGCAGGGCGCGGTGACGCTGCCCCGCGGGTGTCTAGCGGGAACACGGGCCGCCGAGCTGACCGTGGGCAGCGTGCGCTCATGAACCAGAACCCCCCGCGGCGAGACGGGGGCAGGGCTACAGAAGAGCCGGGACCTGAGGACAGCAGACAGGAGACCAGGACAGACGCCGGAAGGAGGTCCACTCTCCAGGGAGGCGTGGGTTAGCTCTGCCTGGGAGAACACCCATCCCTCCCGTCCCCCTTCACCTGCCTGAACCCAGTATTCACCCGACTGAGCCAGAGAAAGATCCCAGGCTCTGAGGTCACTTCCTGAATCGTCCTGGCCCCGCCTCCCTCAGATGGTGAGAGGCTCCCCAGGCTCTGAGGTCACTTCCTCACCTGCTGAGGTCACTTCCTGAATCGTCCTGGCCCCGCCTCCCTCAGATAGTTTAGGCTCCCCAGGCTCTGAGGTCACTTCCTCACCTGCTGAGGTCACTTCCTGAATCGTCCTGGCCCCGCCTCCCTCAGATAGTTTAGGCTCCCCAGGCTCTGAGGTCACTTCCTCACCTGCTGAGGTCCCGCCTCCTGCCCTTCCCTAGATGACCCAGCTCAACAAGAGTGGCCCTCCTCTTTTCCTCCTTTTCCTCTGTCTCCGTGCACGCCTCTATCTTGGGCGCCCGCAGCTGTCCCCCCAATAAACTCTTCGCCTGAACCCTGTGGCGGGTTTCCTTTCTGGTAAACCTTACAGCTTCCGAGTCTCACTGTGTAACCCGCGGCCAAGGTCTGTGAGGAAGAGGATGGCGAGGATGGCGGAGGTGAGCTGAGCTGCGCCCTCTCCCGGGGTTTGTCTGTGTCACACGCTCTCTTTCTCTGTCGGTTTCTTTTCTAGTAAACGTTTTTTTTTTCTCTTGTGGGTTGTAGGGCTTGAACTCAGAGCCTGTGCGCTGTCCCCGAGTCTCTGCTCAAGGCACTCTGCCACTTGAGCCACATCATCGCCTCCTCTAATAAACATCCGCACTATCTTTACTTATATTTGCATCTTGCCTAAATCCTCCTCTTGCCAGACAGAAGGACCAAGGTTGCCCCAAACTTTCTGGGAACACGTGTGGTGTGTTGGCCAGAAAGTTGGGGATTGAGTATGTCTTGGACTCCTCAAAAGGTTAGCTGGGCGCCAGTGGCTCACACCTGTCGTCCTAGCTACTGAGGAGGCTGAGGTCTGAGGATCGAGGTTCAAAGCCAGCCGGGGCAGGAAAGTCCGTGAGACTCTCACCAGAAGTGGTTAACTGGAAGTGGCGCTGTGGCTCAAGTGGTAGAGCCCCAGCCTTGGGCTGAAGAGCTCAGGGACAGCGCCCAGGCCCAGAGTTCAAGCCTCATGACTGACAAAAAAAAAAAAAAGAGTTACGTTTTGATTGTGATTTAGAAAAGTGTGATTTGCATCAATCCCAGAGCACATACAGAATTAAAATGTTGCCAGAAATAATACTTTGCTTTTTTTAAATTTGATTCCATTCTGTTTTGTTAAAACAACACTAACGTTGTGCCTGTTGCCCTCGCTTCTCTGCCAGGAGCAGAGGGTCTCTGGGTGTACGTCTGGGCATGGCTGTCCGCTACGGGCCTCTTCGCTTCATTGTAGCCCGGGGGGTGGGGAAATTAATCAAACTTATTGATCCTATTAAGTATTGAAAGAGTCAGAACCAGGAGGCAAAAATGAAACAACTGAACAAAACCAAAAGCACAGCAAGCTCCCTTCCTACCCCTCCCTTTTAGATGGTAAGCCACAAGGACGGAGACTTGGAAGAACCTCCCGCCTCTACGCCTGCCGTCTCCTCTGGGGTGATAAGCAGCAAGCTCCCCCACGAACGGGCAGATAGAGACCCTCCCCCTTGCTTCTTGTACACCCTGTAGACCTAGGCCAACCTCCGTGTCTTTGACAGGGATCAGCCCCATCACAGCTGCCCAGAGCCGTTGACAGGACCTGGCCATGTGCATCCCCCAGCTTAGACAGTATGGAGCCCACGGATGGAGAGGAGCCCACAGAGGGCAGTCACACTTCCTTTGTGGGGAGAAGGACATGCCCCCCCCCCAGCATTTCTCCCTACCTTGTTCTGTTACACTCAAACTCTTGCTTAAACCCCCCCTTTTCGAGGCTGTCCTTGCCGAAGGACGCCTGTGATTCTGCATGGACGCCGGGGGCCCACGGAAAGCCGTCCCTCCCCCCCTCCTGGGGGGGCTCCGATGGTGCCCGTGGGCTTCGCTTGTGGGCCGGCTGTGCCTCTGTGCCGGACGAAGCGGCACTCACTAAATAAACACGTGCCGGATGAAGGGGGAAGGGCCGGGCCTCCGGCTGGCCGCTGGGCTCTGCCTCTGGACTCCGAGGGAGGCTGGATGAGTGGCCTTGCCCCGGAGTCAGTGCGCCGCCGGTCACAGACCCAGCCCTGCCGGTGGCCGCGGCCCCGATGGCGGCAGTGAACACGGGCCCTGCCGGCTCTGTGGGACGCTCACCCTGGGCAAGGGATGGGACTCGCGGGCCCCGGCATCTCCCTCAGCCGTGCCTTCGTCCTGTGCCCACGGCCCGTCTCTGTGCGCTAGCCTCGGCGGCCATCGTGCGGCGAGCCGGAGGGGCGGTGCTGCCCTCCGCCCGCCGCCTTGCCCGCCCCGTGTCTCCCCGGCCTGCCCCGGGGGGCAGCCCCGCCGCCCGTCCGCCGGCCCTGCCCGCGGGTCTCTGCCAAGCCCGCAGTGCCCGTCTGTGCCGGCCACGCCACTTCCTCTCCCCTCCCACGGTCTCCCCGCACCGCCGTCCTTTGCTCGCCCCCCCTCTCCCCTCTCCCTCTCGCCGCCGTGCCCTCTTCTGTCCGTCCGGCTGTCCGCACGGGGCCCGTCGCTGGCCCCGACCGCGGCCCGGAGGGGAAGCCAGCTGGACGAGCACGCCCCCTCCACCCCCGCTTCCCGACGGCCCCCCTCGCCCTCCGCCCGGGGCAGGGCACTCACGGGCTCTGGAGAGCACCGGCAGGCCGGCCAGGGCGGCGCAGAGCAGGACCAGGCGCGGGCTCCCCATGGTGTGGCCGAGGCCGGTGACGCGGCCCCGCTGGGACCGGAGGGTGAGGGCAAGGGTCATCGCCCTGGGCCCCGAGTGGCCATTGTTCCGCTTATCTCGGCTTCCTGATTGGAGCCTGTGCTGCCCCGGAGGGGGCGGGGGGCCGTGCTCACTCCAGGCAGAGCAGGCGGCTGGGAGATCACAGCCCGGCGGGGAAGGCACGAGCCCGCTGTGCTCTTTACTCAGTTTCCCTTCGTGCTGCCTCTGCTCCCCCTCACGACCATAGCAGAGACGCCACCCGCACCACGGCCTAAGAACAGAATCAGGGATGCAGACGAGGGTGGCGGGGCTTGCACCCAGGCTTTCAGCCCGTCGGGCCAGTGCCCGGCTACGGTGTGGGGGCCGTGTCCCTGGGTGGTGGCTGTGCCCTGGCTCGCTGGTGTCCCCTGTCCCCTGGGTGGTGGCTGTACCCTGGCTATGGTATGGTGGCCGTGTCCCCTGGGTGGTGGCTGTGCCCTGGCTAGCTGGTGTCCCCTGTCCCCTGGGTGGCCGCTGTACTACGTGGGGCAATGAACCGCAGGATGTCAGTGGCTGACAAAGCTCATGCTTCCTTGGGGGACGTCCAGGACAAGCCAACAGGAAAGAGAGGATGGAGGCCACCCAGGACACTGCAGGGCCGGTGCGGGGAGTGCGCACAGCCCGCCACCGCGGAGCTCACTGCGGGCCCCGGGAGATGTGTGGGGCCTGGGTGCGGGTGTGTTGCTGACCGCGTCCGGGGAGCGGGTGCGGGTGTGTGGCTGACCTCGTCTGGGGAGCGGGTGCGGGTGTGTTGCTGACCGCGTCCGGGGAGCGGGTGCGGGTGTGTTGCTGACCGCGTCCGGGGAGCGGGTGCGGGTGTGTTGCTGACCGCGTCTGGGGAGCGGGTGCGGGTGCTGATTGGATGCTGACCGCGTCTGGGGAGCGGGTGCGGGTGTGTGGCTGACCGCGTCTGGGGAGCGGGTGCGGGTGTGTTGCTGACCGCGTCTGGGGAGTGGGTGCTGATTGGATGCTGACCGCGTCTGGGGAGCGGGTGCGGGTGTGTGGCTGACCGCATCTGGGGAGTGGGTGCTGATTGGATGCTGACCGCGTCTGGGGAGTGGGTGCGGGTGTGTGGCTGACCGCGTCTGGGGAGCGGGTGTGGGTGTGTTGCTGACCGCGTCTGGGGAGTGGGTGCTGATTGGATGCTGACCGCGTCCGGGGAGTGGGTGCGGGTGTGTTGCTGACCGCGTCTGGGGAGTGGGTGCTGATTGGATGCTGACCGCGTCTGGGGAGTGGGTGCTGATTGGATGCTGACCGCGTCTGGGGAGTGGGTGCGGTGTGTTGCTGACCGCGTCTGGGGCCTGGGTGCGGGTGTGATGCTGACCGCGTCTGGGGAGTGGGTGGGATTTGCTTCCGTTTGGCTCTGCACAGGGCAGGAGGCCAGTTTTCAATCCTGAGGACCATGGGAGTGGAAGCTGGGGGAGGAAAGACAGGGGGCTGGGGGAGGGAGGACGGGAGGGGGGAGGACTGGAGGTGGGGAGGGCGGGAGATGTGGAGGGAGGGCGGGAGCTGGGGAGGGAGGACGGGAGGTGGGGAGGGAGGGCTGGAGGGGGAGGGAGGGCTGGAGCTGTGGAGGGGGGATGGGAGGTGGGGAGGGAGGGCTGGAGCTGTGGAGGGGGGACGGGAGGTGGGGAGGAAGGGCTGGAGGGGGAGGGGTGATGGGAGCTGTGGAGTGGGGATGGGAGGTGGGGAGGGAGGGCGGGAGCTGTGGAGGGGGGACGGGAGGGGGGAGGGAGGGCTGGAGGGGGGAGGGAGGACGGAGGTGGGGAGGGAGGGCTGGAGGGGGAGGGAGGACGGGAGGTGGGGAGGGAGGGCTGGAGGGGGAGGGAGGACGGGAGGTGGGGAGGGAGGGCTGGAGGGAGAGGGGAGGGCTGGAGGGGGAGGGAGGACGGGAGGTGGGGAGGGAGGGCTGGAGGGGGAGGGAGGGCTGGAGCTGTGGAGGGGGGACGGGAGGGGGGGAGAGAGGGCTGGAGGGGGAGGGAGGACGGGGAGGTGGGGAGGGACGCGTTGGGCGTGTTCGGGGAGGGCTCGGTCCCCGCGCAGGCTCCCTGCAGTGCGTCTTGCTCTTGGAGCGTGTGTGCTTGGGACGGCTGCAGTCTGGAAATCTTGCAGCGCCAGGCCCTGGGGATTCTCTGCTCCGTGGCCAAACTAAGTGCCACACGCCACTCAGGGTTTCTGCTCCGGAGTCTCCAGTCCTCGTGGGGGCCCGTGGACTCTGGCTCCCAGCTTTTGGTCAGACGGGTGTCATGGCCGACTTCACCCTCACCAGAAACTGTGGCCAGCTGACGCTGGGATGCCTGTTGTGCAGCACGTGCTGTGAGGCTGTACTGATGGTGGTGTCTCTGTTGTGCGTGCCGTGAGGCTGTACTGACGGTGGTGTCTCCTGTTGTGCGTGCCCTGTGGCTGTACTGATGGTGGTGTCTCCTGTTGTGCGTGCTGTGAGGCTGTGTACTGATGGTGGTGTCTCCTGTTGTGCGTGCCGTGAGGCTGTGTACTGATGGTGGTGTCTCCTGTTGTGCGGCACGTGCCATCTGGCTGTGTACTGATGGTGGTGTCTCCTGTTGTGCGTGCCCTGTGGCTGTACTGATGGTGGTGTCTCCTGTTGTGCGTGCTGTGAGGCTGTGTACTGATGGTGGTGTCTCCTGTTGTGCGTGCCGTGAGGCTGTGTACTGATGGTGGTGTCTCCTGTTGTGCGTGCCCTGTGGCTGTACTGATGGTGGTGTCTCCTGTTGTGCGTGCCGTGAGGCTGTACTGATGGTGGTGTCTCCTGTTGTGCGTGCCGTGAGGCTGTACTGACAGTGGTGTCTCCTGTTGCGCCTGCCCTGTGGCTGTACTGATGGTGGTGTCTCCTGTTGTGCCGTGAGGCTGTGTACAGATGGTGGTGTCTCCTGTTGTGCGTGCTGTGAAGCTGTACTGACGGTGGTGTCTCCTGTTGTGCGGCACGTGCCATCTGGCTGTGTACAGATGGTGGTGTCTCCTGTTGTGCGTGCCGTGTGGCTGTACTGATGGTGGTGTCTCCTGTTGTGGGTGCCGTGAGGCTGTACTGATGGTGGTGTTTCCTGTTGTGCGTGCCATGTGGGTGTACTGATGGTGGTGTCTCCTGTTGTGCGTGCCGTGAGGCTGTGTACTGATGGTGGTGTTTCCTGTTGTGCGTGCCGTCTGGCTGTACTGACGGTGGTGTCTCCTGTTGTGCGTGCCCTGTGGCTGTGTACTGATGGTGTTGCCCGTTGTGTGCACTGTGCAGCTGTGCTGACTGTAGCACTGCCTGTGTGTGCCGGGCAGCTGTGCAGATGGTAGTGTTGGTGGAGCCTGCTGTGCCTCTGTGTTGATGGTAGTGCAGCTGTGTTGCACACACACACAGCCCCCGAGGCAGGGCGCCCTCGTGGCCCTCTGGGGCCACACCAGGAGCTCAGTGCACCTTCCTGCCTGGAGGTGTGGAGCTGGCCGGGCCCGGTGTCTCGCTGCTGGTCACTGCCCCCGGTGGGCAGCCTTGAACTCAGGGAAGAGGGTGCCGCTGCCCAGTAGTTGTGTCTGGGCTCCCTTCCTTCCCGGGACCATCGCTGGTCCCTGGTGGTGTGCAAAGAGGTGTGATTTGGGGAGAGCAGAGGTGAGGTGCTTGTGGTGGACTTGAGGCCAGGGAGCAAGGGAGGACAGTGATACTCGTTCTTGAATATCGGTCCCCACCCTTTCCCAGCCTTATCCAGAGTGGCGGCACCCATGGTTGTCTTCAGGGCTCAAGACATCTTACAGCCCTGCACGTCGGCCATTACCCACCGGGAGCTGGGGAAACCGAGGCAGCCCAGCCCTGAGCGTCGGCCATTACCCACCGGGAGCTGGGAAATAGGGGCAGGCCGGTGCTCCCCCAGGGCTCCCGCTGCCTCCATTTCCCTCCTGCATGGTTTGGGCTCTGCCCCTGGCCACCTTCTCCTGTAAGCTTCCCTCGACGAGGCACTGGGCAGTGTCCTCCCCCCGTCCCCTCCCCCGCGTGGCGGCAGAGCTCCTGGGGTCTCGTTAGCCTTGGCTTTTAATCAGGTTCCCTCCGGAGGGGGACAGCCAGGGGCACCGGCACTGACTGCACCCTGCGGGTCCTCGGTGCCCCGGCACTGGTCAAGTCCTTGCAATACATGGAAGCTGGCACCTGCTCCACATGGGAAACCAGGGCACAGGCCGAGTGAGGATCGAGAGGGCCTGGGTTCGAAGTCTGTGCACGTGGCCGGGAAGGTGGCTGGGAATTGGTCTGGCCAGAGCCGGGAGACCCCCCCCCGCCCATGCTGGGGACCAGAGCGCCTTTGTGGCTAGGTGGTCCCTGTCTTGACCACTCCACGGAGCCCAAACATAAAAAGGGTGTGCTCAAAGAAACCCTGCTTTCCACACGCGTGGCCACCGCTGGCTAACCCCTGGCTCTCCCAAAGCGAGTGTGGCCAGGCGCAAGGCGGGGCTCTGGAGACCGCTTCGTGGCGTGGGAGCGCTGACTCGGGGCGCCCCGCGGCTGTGCGGGGCCCGGGGGGGGGCTGCACTCACCCACATACTGGCAGCACCCGTGGGTCCGGCTCTCGGGGTCTGTTTCCCTTCTCTCCTCCCTCGAGCCTCGGCTGGCTCTGGGGGGGGGGGGTTCCCCGCGGGAGCCCGGCCGCCGGGCAGGACAGGGGGGTCTGCGTGTTGTGGTGCAGCCGCAGTGACTCCCGCGGGCAGGGAGCTGGGGGGGCGTGGGGTGGCACACCCCGGGGTCTGGGGAGCGGCGGCCCCAGCGTCACCCAGGAACTCCTGTTCCCGAGGGTCAGCCCCACCTGGGCGCTCATTTCCGCCGTGATGGAGCGGTCGGCAGGGCCCCGTGAGGACCAGAGCGGTGGAGCCTCCGACGGCGCGGCTCCCACGTCCCGGCCGGGGACCCGGGGGGGGGGGGGGCCGCGCACCGCACGCCCAGCCGAGTCAGACGCGTGGAGGGACGGCCCGAGGACCGCGGCCGCGTGCGGGAGCCCGGAGCGGCCTCACCACCGCGCGCTCGCGAGCCTGTGCTTTATTGAAGTGAGGGCGCCGTGCTCACACAGGAGGGGGGGCTGGCCGAGTGCAGAGCGGCCTTCGGAGGACGTGTGCGTGCTCGCACAGGAGGAGGGGGGGCCGGCCGAGTGCAGAGCGGCCTTCGGAGGACGTGTACGCGCGCGTGCACACGGGCGTGCCCATCTCCACGGTGCCCAGCGGGGCCGGCAGAGCGCCCCCAGACGGGACGGGCCGCGGGGAGCCCCCCGACGGCCCCCGCCCCCGGGTGCGCTCCCCTGCGCTCGCCGCGCCTCCGAATCCACGCCCGTCCTCCCTCCCCGCCTCTCCCCCGTCCCCGCCCGGGGGGGGGGGGCCCGCCGGGGAGCCGCGCCCGCGCCCGCGCCCACCCCGGGCGCTAGGGCAGCGGGGCCCGCGTGATGCCCAGCCGGGGCCTGGAGCGCATGAGCCCGGTGAGCCACGCGGCGTAGCGGGAGACCCTGGTGTACACCCCGACGTGGCCCACGGCCGCGCAGCCCTCGCCCCAGCTGACCACGCCCGTCAGGTACCACGTGCCGCGGTAGCGCGTGGCGTGCGGGCCCCCGCTGTCGCCCTTGCAGGAGTCCTTGCTGCCGTCCAGGTAGCCGGCGCAGAACATGTTCTCGGTGAGCTCGGGGCTCTCGGGCGTGCGGCGCGACCGCTCCCGGCAGTCCTGCGTCAGCATGCGCGGCACGGCCACGGCCATGAGCTCCAGCGTCGTGGCCCCGCGGTCCAGCAGCTGGCCCCAGCCGCTCACCCACGAGAAGCGGACGGCCGCCAGCGCGCCCTCGGCGAACGCGGGCTCGGGCAGGCACAGGGGCACCACGTGGTCGGTGAGCAGCGCGGGCCGGTGCAGCCGCAGCAGCGCGATGTCGTGGTCCGTCTTGCCGGCCACGTACTTGCTGGGCAGGATGAGCTGCGCCACCCGCCGCGCCTGCTCCGTCCCTTCCACCTCGCTGAGGTCGTGCTCGCCTGCGGGGGGCAGCCTGGTCACCCCGAGACCCCCACGGCCGGCACCACCCCCGGGCCGCGTGGCGGCTGGCCTCCCCCGCGGCGGCCGTGTCCCCCGTCCAGGCTGTCTGGGTCCCGGAAGGGCGTGAAGCGCCCCCAGGCTCCCCGGCAGAGCCTCCCAACACACGGGGGGACCCTGCTCACACGGGGGGGGGGGAACGGTGTAAGCAGGGTGCCGAGGGCAGGTGCGGGGGGGGGGGTGCCCGGCGGCTGCGGGGAGGAGGGGCGAGCCTCCCGACCTGCTCAGCAGCCACTCTGGCCATCCGTCCACCCGCAGAGGCCCAGCCCTGTGGTCCGTGGGAGCTTGAGGGGGACGGTGGGGCAGGGGTGCAGCGGGAGGGGCAGGGGTGCGGCGGGAGGGGCAGGGGTGCAGCAGGGCCGGGCAGGGGCAGGTAGGGGTGGATGGGGTACGCCAGCAGCCCTGGGGCGTCTCAGATTTCCTCCGCGTGGGAGGGAGCCGAAAGGACGCACCGGGTGAGCCCCCCAGATGGGCCTCCGTGGTCAGGACAGCGGGGGACGCGGGCCCCCAGGGCTGCCGCCCTCGGCGAGGCCACCTACCCAACACCACAGACACGTTCCTCCAGCTCTGGATCTTGTCGAAGCAGTGGGCCGCAGACACCAGCCAGCTGGGGCTCAGCAGGGTGGCCCCGCACAGCAGCTGCCCTCCCACCAGCAGCACGGCCTGGGGGTAGGGGCGGGGGGTGCGAACGTGGGCTCCTGGCTCCGTGGACCCCCCTGCAGAGCTGCCCCGCCCACTGCCGACCATACCCCCATGGGGTCTGGGTGCCCGCCCTCTGGGCCGGTCCCAAGGCCAGGACGGGGTCTGCTCAGTGAGCAGTGGACGGGGCGGGTGGGGGGGACTTACCTGCCACGGGCACTCCCCTTTCGGGCACACCCTGCCTCCCACGATTCGACCTTGGGGGCTGCTGGCATTTCTTTTTTCCAGAACCGGCATTTTCCCGCAGGGATACTCAACTGTGTGAACAAACCAGCGAGAGGGGAGTTTGGGGGTGAGGGTGCTCTCCAGTATCGTTCAGAGCGCTTGAACGCTGAGATGCCTCGGGCCAGCCCCCGCAGCCCGGAGGAGAGGCGGGCACCCCCGTTCTGAGGGCAGGGAGGCCCTAGAAGGGGCCGAGGGCGCTGGGCAGGAGCAGAAGCCTGCTGCAGGGAGCGGATCCCACCAGTGTTCCACGGGAAAGGCGCGTGGCGGGGCCACGCGTGGCGGTGCGTGCATGACGGTGCTATGCCTCACGGTGAGTCCACAGTGCAATCAGCAAACGGCGGTGTGACCCTGCCCGGCCGTCACCACCTGCACCACTGAGCCCTTTGGACAGAAGGGACACGTGACAGGGGCTGGCTAAGCCCGGGGCTGCGACGCCAAGCTTGGCACAGCCAGCTGCTCTGGGGAGATGGCATTTGGGGTGCCCTGGCTTTGGGAGTTTTGGGGTTCTCGTTTCCTTAGGAGCAACCGATGTGGGGGCGTCTGAGTGTGCCCCGTGCCCTGCAGAGGTCCCACGTCAGGTGTCAGAGCTGAGAGAGACTCACGACGCGGCGTCCAGGACCACGCTGGGTGCTGCTCCGGGGTGCTGTGCTGGGTGCCCCCTGGCCGCTCCTGGCGTGCTCAGGAGCGGTCAGGACCTGTCCCCCACCTCCGAGCCGAGCTACGCGCTGGCCGCCGGCCCTCCAGAACTCAGGCGTCCCCGGGCCCTGGCCAGTTACCTGTGGGGGTGCAGGACACCCCATCTGGCATCAGTGTGTACCCCTCGTGGCACCGGCAGGAGCGCCCCGCTCCCTCGTGGTCGCTGCAGTACTGCTGACAGCCGCCGTTCTGGTTTGCACAGATCAGCTGGGTGTTCTTGTCTGGGGACGGGAAGGGGGCGGCCTCAGCGCGTGCGAGGCGGGCGAAGGCCGGCCCTCCTGCCGAGGAGCGGCACGGCACGGCGGAGCCACCAGGAAGGGAGAGACGTGCTACGAGGAAGCCCCCCAGTGACAGCCCCCCCCCCCCGGCCCCGTGAGGAGCAGGGTGAGCCGCCAGCTCCTGACAGTCAAGCTTTCCTTTAGCTTCCGAATAGCAAATGACGGCCAAGCTTGGGGGCCCCTCCCGGAGGCCCCGCTCCTGGCTCCGCGGTCAAGCGGCAGGGTTTGCGCGCGCCTGGCAGGCAGGGAGCGGGTGTGCTCGCCACGTCCGATGGTCGCAGCGCAGCTCCGGACCCGGGGGGTCCTCTGCGGCGGGGGTCCCGTGGGCAGCGCGCGGGGCGGGCCTGCGGGGCTCCGGGCTCCGGCCTGGCGTGCGCACGCGGGAGGGAGCCAGCCTCACCTGTCTCACAGTTCCGGCCCTCGAAGCTTGGCGGGCAGAAGCAGATGTAGGACTGGGGCTGGTCCATGCAGGAGCCCCCGTGCTGGCACGGGTTGGAGGCGCACTGGTCCCCATCTGTGGGGGAGCGGCCGTGAGTGTGCGGAAGAGCGGACCGGGGCGGCAGGGTCCAAACGGCCCTTTTCCTGCTTACCGTTATAGGAAATCCAGAACTGCTTCTAAGGGAAAAAGAAGAGCCACATGAGACACGGCCCACAGAGACGGCTCCCACATTCGCAGAATCCCAGGTGGGGGGGGGCACGCGGCTTGAGATCAGATTTCCTCCGCCTATGGGGGCTCATCTGGAGGGGGGGCATTTTTTAAAATCCTCTCTCAGGGACAACTAAGGCCGCCCTCCCTCCAGCCAGCCCTAACTCTGCCCCTGTCGCTGAGACACGGGGCAAAGCGGCCGCGGGGTGCAGGCTTGTGTGGATGCACACACACGTGGGCACATGGGAGTGGCAGGTGACAGAGCACTCCACAGTGAGCAAACCGACTCCTAAAAAGACTTGGGGCCAGTGGAAGGTCAACCTCATGGTCGTGGTGAGAACAGAACAGAAATGCCGCTGTGTTCATACGCTGCTATGTTGAACGGCAACTCCTTTGTACAACTACTTAAAGATAATAAAAGTAGGCAAACAAGGAAGGGCACGCGGAAGTGCTCTGAAAGCCAGCACACAGTCGCAAGGCGTGAACATTCTGCGTTTGCCTGGAGAGAGTCAAGCGAGCCTTGAAACCTCAAGCTGACCTCGATACCGAGCCGCCAACTCCCCGTGAGCGGGGGTGTGTGTGTGTGTGTGCGTGTGTGCGCGTGTGCGCGCGTGTGCCCCCAGGGGGAGACGCGGCCCGCTCTCGCGTCTCGCTCACCGTCCTCTCCGGGCTCTTGAAGATCTCCCGGGCCTCCTCAAAGGAGCACTGCTCCTCCCTGCACTCCCGCTCCAGGCTGCCTGGCCTCAGCTCCTCCAGGAAGTAGTTGGCACGCTTGTGTCTGTGCAAGACGCCGTGCGCTTCCTCCTGGGCTAGGAAGACTGGGGCACAGAAGGCCACGTGAGCCCCGGCGGCTGCAGGGAGAGGACGGCGCGGGCGTGCGCTCGCCGTCGCAGAGACCCCCCCCCCCCCCGCGGAGAGCATCCTCACGGCGGGGTCTCGGGCCGTCACGGGGCTGTTTCCCCACACCTGGCTCTCGGGGTCCCTGCCCCTCCCTCAGGCAGGTTCTCCCTCTGACCTGCCCGCTGGCAGCGCCCGAGGCCCGGTTTGCATCGGGGCGCGTGCGCCTTCCCGGCGTGGCTAGCGACGCAGAGCCCAGCACGCCCTTGGCGCAGGCGCGGGGCCGGGCGTCCCCGAGGTTAATCTTTCTGACCCGGCGGCCGTCACTGAGGGGCATATCGCGAGGAAGCACGACGTTTAAAGCCTGGTCCCTGAGGGAGGTGTTGGTCACCCTAGCCTGAAACCCACGCGCCCTGGCCCGCCGTGCTGGGCGAGCCACGAAGACGAAGACAATGTGGCACCCAGGGAACAGAGGGGACGCAGAGGCGGCAGCGATTCACGGGCATCTCATGGAAAGGGCAAACCCTTCCTCCTGCCCTATCTGCGTTGGCTGCGTGGGGGGGGGGGCAGCCCTGCCTGCCTCCTCACTGGGGCCCCCCAATCCTCCTGACACCCTCACAGGAGGGGCAGCTCTCCATGCCCCCACCCCCACCCTCCTGACACCCACACGGGGGGGGGGGCAGCTCTCCATGCACACTGCCCCCCCACCCCCACCCTCTTGTCTCACACAGGGAGGGGGGTGGGGTGGTTCTTGTGTCACACAGGGAGGGAGGGGTGGGGAGTTCCTGTGTCACACAGGGAGGGAGGGGTGGGGAGTTCCTGTGTCACACAGGGAGGGGGGTGGGGAGTTCCTGTGTCACACAGGGAGGGGGGTGGGGAGTTCCTGTGTCACACAGGGAGGGGGGGTGGGGAGTTCCTGTGTCACACAGGGAGGGGAGGGGTGGGGAGTTCCTGTGTCACACAGGGAGGGGAGGGGTGGGGAGTTCCTGTGTCACACAGGGAGGGGGGGTGGGGAGTTCCTGTGTCACACAGGGAGGGGGGGTGGGGAGTTCCTGTGTCACACAGGGAGGGGGGTGGGGAGTTCCTGTGTCACACAGGGAGGGGGGTGGGGAGTTCCTGTGTCACACAGGGAGTGTCACATTGTTTTCCAGTCTGGAGATCACCCCTTGTCCCCATTCCTGGAATGCGTGGTTGGAAAGAGAAGGTGTGACACCCCCGCCCCCGCTAGCATTGCACAGGGCTGTGTCCACTGCGGCGGCAGCCTGGATGGACGAGCCCCCCCCCCCTCCCTGTGTCTGACTTGCTAGGAGGGGGAGGGGCAGGGCGCCCCTCAGGCTGCTCGCATCACCCGCGGGAGCTGCCTTGCCCGGCCCTCTGCTTCCCACTGGACCCGAGGGACGGCCCCGGCTGGCCGGACAGCAGCATCCAGGGCGAGGCTGGAGGCAGGGGCAGTGGGGGCGCCCCCCCCCCGCCGCCCACTGCCCTCCTCCCCCCGTGCGTGCGCAGGGCCCGGTGCCTACCTGACGCCTCCAGGGACGCCTGCAGCTGGAGCAGCCAGCAGAGCAGGGCCAGCCCGGGGGCCGGCAGAGCCATGCTGGGGCCGCGGCGGCTTCCGGCTGGGGCATTCCCGGAGGGCAAAGGGCAGGGGGAGGGAAGGGGCGGAGGCCGGGCCCCAGGCCTCCACAGGCTGGCGGCAGAACCGGATGGGGGGTGGGGTGGGGGGAAGTGGCGGGGGGGGGGGGGGGGCAATCTGGGAACCATCACCCCGCATAGCTGCGCTGGACCAGGGCGGGCTGGGGCCTGGCGAGGGCGGGAGTCCCGGCCCGGCCCTCCGGCTGGGCGGCAGGCGGGGCGCCCGGGGGCTCCTCTTCACTGCCTGGGCGTCCAGGCCGCGGGCCGCCCGGGGACCTGGGGCCCCACGGTGGCAGCGCCACGGGCCCGGCCTGGGGGCTCCTCTGATTCTGGGGATACCGAGCCACTTGAGGCCCTCCAAGGCTCGCCACACCCCTCCCACCCGAGGGAAGGCAGTGGCCTTGGGGTTCACGTCACGGAGTCAGTGGTCCTCAGGAGGCCCGGGCGGCAGAGCTCGCCGGGAGACCTCGGGTAGCAGGTGCCCTCGGGACAGCGGGGGGGGGGGGGCTCGGGGAGCGTCCCGGTGTGAGGGCTCCCCCAGGCTCGCGGAGCCTCGCCGACGTGGACTCCCTCCTTCCTTCCTATGGATGCTCCGGCTCCCGTGCCGGTCCCGGCTCCCAGACAGCCAGGCCCCAGCTGCCTTGCCCCGGGGGTGGAACAGGCCCTTCACCTCTCCTTCCTGTGAGGACCAGCTCGCCTCCTCCCCCACCCAGGCAGGGACAGCTCCTCCTCTCCCTCTGCCGGGGGCTGGGCTCCCCTGCACCCCACTACCCGCTATTGCTCTCCTGCCTGCGGACACCCACCCCCGAATCTGCTTTGGGTGAATGGCATGTTCTGGGGTCGGAGGAGCAGCCCATCCACACCTTGATGACCCGCACACAACCACTGCGCCTGCACGCGTGGCCACTGAGCCTGCACACGTGGCCACTGAGCCTGCACACGTGGCCACTGAGCCTGCACACGGCCACTGGGCCTGCACACGTGGCCACTGAGCCTGCACACATGGCCACTGAGCCTGCACACGTGGCCACTGAGCCTGCACACGGGCTGAGCCTGCACACGTGGCCACTGAGCCTGCACACGGGCTGAGCCTGCACACGTGGCCACTGAGCCTGCACACGTGGCCACTGAGCCTGCACACGTGGCCACGGAGCCTGCACACGTGGCCACTGAGCCTGCACACGGGCTGAGCCTGCACACAGCCACTGAGCCTGCACACGTGGCCACTGAGCCTGCACACGTGGCCACGGAGCCTGCACACGTGGCCACTGAGCCTGCACACAACCACTGAGCCTGCACACGTGGCCACTGAGCCTGCACACGTGGCCACTGAGCCTGCACACGTGGCCACTGAGCCTGCACACAGCCACTGAGCCTGCACACAACCACTGAGCCTGTACACAACCACTGAGCCTGCACACGTGGCCACTGAGCCTGCACACAGCCACTGAGCCTGCACACAACCACTGAGCCTGCACACAGCCACTGAGCCTGCACACGTGGCCACTGAGCCTGCACACAGCCACTGAGCCTGCACACAACCACTGAGCCTGCACACAGCCACTGAGCCTGCACACGTGGCCACTGAGCCTGCACACAGCCACTGAGCCTGCACACGTGGCCACTGAGCCTGCACACGGCCACGGAGCCTGCACACGTGGCCACTGAGCCTGCACACGGCCACTGAGCCTGCACACAACCACTGAGCCTGCACACGTGGCCACTGAGCCTGCACACAACCACTGAGCCTGCACACAACCACTGAGCCTGCACACGTGGCCACTGAGCCTGCACACGTGGCCACTGCACCTGCACACGTGGCCACTGCACCTGCACACGTGGCCACTGAGCCTGCACACGGCCACTGAGCCTGCACACGTGGCCACTGAGCCTGCACACGTGGCCACTGAGCCTGCACACGTGGCCACTGAGCCTGCACACAACCACTGAGCCTGCACACAACCACTGAGCCTGCACACGGCCACTGAGCCTGCACACAACCACTGCACCTGCACACGTGGCCACTGAGCCTGCACACGGCCACTGAGCCTGCACACGTGGCCACTGAGCCTGCACACGGCCACGGAGCCTGCACACGTGGCCACTGAGCCTGCACACGGCCACTGAGCCTGCACACAACCACTGCACCTGCACACGTGGCCACTGAGCCTGCACACGGCCACTGAGCCTGCACACGTGGCCACTGAGCCTGCACACGGCCACGGAGCCTGCACACGTGGCCACTGAGCCTGCACACGGCCACTGCACCTGCACACGTGGCCACTGGGCCTGCACACGTGGCCACTGAGCCTGCACACGTGGCCACTGAGCCTCCACACGGCCACTGAGCCTGCACACGTGGCCACTGAGCCTGCACACAACCACTGAGCCTGTACGCGTGGCCACTGAGCCTGCACACGTGGCCACTGAGCCTCCACACGGCCACTGAGCCTGCACACGTGGCCACTGAGCCTCCACACGGCCACTGAGCCTGCACACGTGGCCACTGAGCCTGCACACGTGGCCACTGAGCCTGCACACAACCACTGCACCTGCACACGTGGCCACTGAGCCTGCACACAACCACTGAGCCTGCACACGTGGCCACTGAGCCTGCACACAACCACTGAGCCTGCACACGGCCACTGAGCCTGCACACGTGGCCACTGAGCCTGCACACAACCACTGAGCCTGCACACGTGGCCACTGAGCCTGCACACGGCCACTGAGCCTGAGGTGCGTCACTGGTTTTGATCTTGATTTGCTTTGGTTTATTTCCTTCTCTTAGAAGTAGTCATTCCCTCTAAAACGTTCTTCCAGTTCCGCTGGCTTAACTTTCGAGCTTCCTTAAACGTTAGCTCATTTCCTCGGCCCTGCAAAGCCAGGTGCGTGTCCACTGTCCGCGGTAGCCACGTATCCCAGTTCACCTCCAGGGCCCCTCGGGGCCGCAGCGACATGGCCTTTCTACCAAGCTTGGAAGCATTATTAAAAAAATCCCCACACACCTTTGAAAACAATCTCCTAAAATCGTTCTGTGAATAGTCTACGTTATAGGGTTGCTGAAAAAGGTATGTGTTTTATTTTTAAGAATAAGGATCCATTTCTGTGAGCGACGGGACCCATCGTCCTGAGAGCTGGGGCTTACTCTGTGTTTCAAGCCTCAGTGTCAGATGCCTGCATATTGGGGGTGCAGTCCTGATTCCACACCCGTGTTGTGCTGTGTATTTGGGGTGCTCTTCTAAGTAGGTCTGTTTAGTATATTTCAGGTCTCCAGCACACTTAAACACGTCCCAGCTCGTTTCTTCACTGTTTCGTGTTTTCTGCTCAGTGCTTTCCCCTTCCCATGCCCTTTACTCTCCATTCCTGTGGTTATTCAGCTCTCTCATGGTTTCTCTACATTTCTCTGGGTACCTTCACCCTTTTTTGTTTTTTGCTGGTCCTACGGCTTGAACTCAGGGCCTGGGTGCTGTCCCTGAGCCCCTTTGTGCTCAAGGCTAGCGCTCTGCCACTTGAGCCATAGCGCCATTCCTGCTTTCTGAGCAGTTTACTGGAGACGAGTCTAGACTTTTCTGCCCAGGCTGGCTTTGAACTGTGACCCTCAGATCTCAGCCTCCCGAGTAACTAGGGTGACAAGGATGAGCCACCAGCGCCTGGCTCACGACCCCATTTTTGTTGTCGTTTACCACTGGCAGAATACAGCTGTGCGTCCCTTCCACCATCTCCTGCCTCGTTCCCGCTCGCAGTCACACTTGTGTGCAAGCCCCTGTGCCCTCGAGGGAAGGAGATGGCAGGACGGGGTGGCATCTACCCCAAGGTCCCACACCACGAAGGCTCTGAACATCCCACCGGAGCGGATGCCAAGCCCTCGTGGAGGCAATGCGGGTTGCAGAGTGACTGCGGAGGAGACCACGGGGCGGGCAGGTGAACAACATGGCCGCCAGCAGAAACGCAATGGAGTCTTTGTTTGTGTTCCTTTTATTCTCATTCTCCGGAGGCCTGGCCAGGGCGGCTCTGCAGGCCAGGGCAAGGGAGGGGAGGGCATTTCACCCACGACCCTGGTTGGGGGGGGGCGGGGAGCTGCGGTGGCCTCGGTGCAGCAGGAAGAGAGGCGAGAGGGACTGTAAAGTGACAGGCGTTTAGCAGCATGAGAGGATAAATACATCCTTTACACCCAGCTCTATGTACACGCAAGAACATATGTACACACGTGTAAACGTCTGTCCCACCAGGCACGGCACGTGCTCGGGCTGCGGCAGGCCGTGGCGGGGCGTGGCCCCGCCGGTGCTCAGCGGTCCCCAGAAGCCTTGCCCACACCGCATCTTTACATTTTCTTTAAAACAATAAAAATACCCCGATTCCATGAAGATCCTTAAAAACAAACTCGTGTTGTAGAAAAGAAGGAGATACCATTTAAATCATAGCCAGAAACGTGGATGGAGGGGACGCCCCGGTGGGGGTGAGGCCCCCGGCGGCGGCGCGGTCTGAGGGGCCCGGCCGCCCCGCCCCCGCCACGCCCCCGCCCCGGGCAGGGCCACCCGCGCCGCGGCTCGTCCCCCGTGTAGACCCCGTAACAAAAAATAGTTTTATATCAAATACAGTATCAAATTGTCATTGCATGTAAACACAGTGATTCTTGGTAGAGAGCTGAGGCCACGGTACCCCAAAAATGGCCATGGATTAATTCCCGCTCAACAACAAATCAAAAACCTACAAAAGACGAGGGTCCCGCCCCTCCCTCCGGCCTGTGGCTGCCTCCCTCCGTGAGCACCAGCCGGCGGTGGCCCGGGGCAGGCGGCCCGGCCCGGGCAGGGCAGCCCCTCTGTCCACACAGAAGGGTGGATGGGTCTCTGCCTCCCGGAGCCGGAGCCGGAGCCGGAGCCGAGCTGGAGTGGGGCCGGGGTGGAGCCGGAGCCAGAGCCGAGCCGGAGCCGGAGCCGGAGTCAGAGCCGAGCCGGAGCGGGGCCGGGGTGGAGCCGGAGCTGAGTGGGAGCCGGAGCCGGCTTCTGCTCCCGGTGGTCCTGGTGTCGAGGCCCGAGGTTCCGTCGGCTCAAGGGTGGGCTGGGCTCTCCCGGTTGGGGGCCCTCCCCCAGCGTGGCAAACCCGAGCAGGGGCCTCCACCTTCGCATGCGGGCCTACCACGGGCGGCGGGGCGCGAGGCTCCCTAGGCCTGGAGGTGGGGGAAGGGTGCGGGGCAGCCCTCGCTGCAGCTGGACGAGTTGCTCAGCACAGCCGACCCCGGGCTGGACTCTGCGGGAAACCGGGAGGAGTTCTGTGGCCTCGGCCGGCCCACGCCTCACCCCTGCCCTGCAAGGGCGGGCCGGGGCGGGAAGCTCACCTGAGCTGCTCAGACCCTGGGCCGAGCTGGACTTGCCCAGGAGCGCCGACAGGCTGCCGGCCGGCACCCAGCCCTCCTTGCTGCTGGTCAGGTCCCGCACAAACCTGAGGGGGCGAGCGGGGGCTCGTGACCCTGCCGTCATTCCAGGCGAGGTGATGGGGCGTGAGGCTGGGCGTAGGAGGGGGGGAGGGGGGGCAGGCGGGTGTGGGGGGGAGCCGGGTGGGCGCCGGCAGGGGTACTCTTACCAGAGCCCGTCGGCGCCTTCCTCCACCACCTCTACCGTGTCCCCGCTCCTCATGGTGAGGGTCTCCAGGCCCCCCTTCTCCTTGTCCACCACGACTGTGTATCTCCCAGGCGCCTGAGGGGCGGGCAGACGTGGACTGAGGGGTGGGGGCGGCTTAGGGCTGAGGAGGCCCCGCCCTGCGGGGAGCGGGGCGCACAGGGCGCGGCGGGGCGGAGGCGGGGCTGAGGAGGAGCCCAGGGCCGCCCTTGCCGCTCGCTGGAGCTGTGTCTCAGAAGCCGGGCCTGCGCCGGGCCCTGCGGCGCTTGGGCGGCCGGGTCACCGCCCCCCCCCAGCCGCCCCCCGCCGCCCCGGCCGCCTCCGCCCCGCGTCCCTCGCGTCCCTCGCAGGCCCGGCCGTGCTGTCCCAGGGAGCGGCTGCCTGACCCCGTGCCGTGGGCCGGGCCCGTGGGAGTGTGGAGGGCGCCCCCCCCACCCTGGGGCGTGGGAAGTTTCCTTTCCATCCACTCCTGAAGACAGCACGATGGCGGGGTGCGGGCCACCCACAAACGCGCCGTCCGGGCCTGCGCTGGGGCGGCGCGGCTGCTCGGAGACAGAGGGGCGCGGCTTTGGGCGAGCCAGGCTGCAGTGGCCTGCCGATGTGGGGGTGAGGGCATGGGACCCCCCCCCACCGAGGGCCACGCCCTGCCCAGGCTCTAGCGGAGGTCTGAGGGCCGCAGGGCCCCGAGGCCGGACGCCAGCCCGGGTGAGCGCCGCGCGGGGAGCCCTGGCTCCCCTGCAGGAATGGCGGTGACGCAGACCGAGAGACGCGTGTGTCCCTGGTGAGGCAGAGGTGTCCCAGCCCCCACGGGAGGACGCGGGGGGTGGGGAGGACGCGGGGGGTGGGGAGGACGTGGGGGGGACGGGGAGGACGTGGGGGGGATGGGGAGGACGCGGGGGGCGGGGAGGACGCGGGGGGGACGGGGAGGACGCGGGGGGGACGGGGAGGACGCGGGGGACGGGGAGGACGCGGGGGGCGGGGAGGACGCGGGGGGCGGGGAGGACGCGGGGGGGACGGGGAGGACGCGGGGGGTGGGGGAGGACGTGGGGGGGACGGGGAGGACGTGGGGGGACGGGGGAGGACGTGGGGGGACGGGGAGGACGTGGGAGGGACGGGGAGGACGCGGGGGGGGACGGGGAGGACGCGGGGGGACGGGGAGGACATGGGGTGGGGAGGACGGGGAGGACGCGGGGGGGACGGGGAGGACGCGGGGGGGACGGGGAGGACGCGGGGGGACGGGGAGGACGGGGAGGACGCGGGGGGACGGGGAGGACGCGGGGGGGACGGGGAGGACGCGGGGGGGACGGGGAGGACGCGGGGGGACGGGGAGGACGGGGAGGACGCGGGGGGACGGGGAGGACGCGGGGGGGACGGGGAGGACGCGGGGGGGACGGGGAGGACGCGGGGGGACGGGGAGGACGGGGAGGACGCGGGGGGACGGGGAGGACGCGGGGGGGACGGGGAGGACGCGGGGGGACGGGGAGGACGCGGGGGGACGGGGAGGACGCGGGGGGACGGGGAGGACGCGGGGGGGACGGGGAGGACGCGGGGGGGACGGGGAGGGACGCGGGGGGGACGGGGAGGACGTGGGGGGGACGGGGAGGACGCGGGGGGGACGGGGAGGACGCGGGGGGACGGGGAGGACGCGGGGGGACGGGGAGGACGCAGGGGGGTGGGGAGGACGTGGGGGGGACGGGGAGGACGCGGGGGACGGGGAGGACGGGGAGGCCAGGCTCACCAGTGTCTTGGGCCCCATGCCGCCGTCTTCCTCGGCGTCGGAGGAGTTCGCGGGCTCCTCGGCGCTCGACCAGCCGCCGTCCTCCTCGGGGCCCTCCAGCGAGTGGGACGCTTTGCTCCAGCCTGCAGGACGCGGGTTCCGTGAGGGCTGCGGCCCCTGCGGGGGGCTCCACGGGACGGGCGCTCACGGGGCTCCCCACCCGGGCCGCCGCCCCGGCCCCCACTTTCTGAACGCCCTACACGCTTGCCCCCCCCGCAGGCGGCAAGAAACGGGCTGAGCGCACGCGCCTCCGGGGCTGGCTCCCCGCGGGGGTCCCCGGGCCGGCCCCCACCTGCAGCCACCGCAGAAGGGCAGCGCGTTCCGTCACCCCACCCGGCACAGCCGCTGAGCGGCGTCCGGCGCGAACCACCGCGCGGCCCGGGGCCCGCGTAGCCCTGCTAGCTATGAAGGGGGCCATCGCGCCTGCCAGGGCACCCGAGGGCCGAGCCAGGGCGCAGCCGGCGGAGACCCAAGCCCGCACCCCCGCCACCCCCGCCCTCCCGCCACAGGTGCCGCACGGTGGGGGAGATGGAGACGGCGACCAGCCAGTGCTGGTGCCGGCTGGTGCTGGGCACACGCTGCCACGCACGCGAACCACCAACCACCACCGGGCCCGCCGGGGAAGCGGGTTAGAACCGGGGTACACTCAAGGTGGCCACAAGCGTGCATTTTCCCTGGAAAGAGGGGGTGCTGGTGCACGAGGGGCAGCAAAGGCCCCCGGCCGTGGTGGCCCAGGTGGGTGACGGAGAGCCACCTGGGATCTGGCTAGGGAGGTGGGGGGCCGGGCCTGGGCGCCCCCAGACACCGGGCGCTAGGCAGGCACACAGGGGCCGGGCAGCCTGGCCCGGCAGCCGCCTCTCCCGGGCTGTCACCCGGACGCCCGGAACAGTGCGCAGAGGAGGCCGGGCAGCCGGGCCCTCGCCCCGGCTCTGGGTGCTGGGCTCTGGGGTGGGGTGGGGGGGGATGCAGCTGTGCCAAGGTTAGGAAAGCTCGGGACCAGCTCCACGAACCAAATCCCGGGGACAGGGTGGGGCGACCTCCAGATCACAAGGGGGCAGGACAGAGAAGCCCGAGCCCCGGCGCGCAGCTCGGAGCCGTTAGCCCGTGCAGCGGAGGCCGGGTGGGTCATTGGGAGCAAGAGGAGGGGAGCCCTCTGTGCAGACCCTCGAGGGCTGGGGCCCCGGGCAGGTGAACGGCACGCGGTGCTGGGCCTCCGCGGGGCAGCGGCAGGCCTGGCGGCCTCCGGGCGGGGGACTCCGCGGTCAGCGCGGTGTCCGAGGGCCTACCCCCGGCGTCAGGCTGCGAGCCACCCTAACTGCTCCCGGCCGGCCCGACCGCCGCCCTGGGGCTAGCACGGCCCACGGCCTGCCTGGCTGATGCTCAAGGCCAGTAGCACACTACCTCGCAAACCAAAGGGAGTCGGGTCGCTCTTTACTTCGTGTCTCTTAGCTTTTTTGTCAGGACTGGTTGGAGAAGCTGCAGGAGGAGGAAGAGGCAAAAATACAACAGGACAGAGCAAGCGTGAGGAACGGTTGAGCAAGTGGAGGAGGCGAGTGAAATGTTTGCGAGCGAGTGGAATGGCCCAGGGTCTCCCTAGCAGGGGAGGGGGAGGCCCGCCAAGAGCAGATGCGGCTGGCATTGGTGGACATGGCGTTGGGCGCGGGTCATTCATTATCTCAGGGGCTGCCTCAAGGATGTTAGTTCTATAAGCGCAGAACTGGGAGTTGTGGTTTCAAGCGTGGGCTGAGGCCTGTCATCCTCGCTACTCGTGTAGCTGAGACCTGAAGATCACGGTTCGAAGTCAGCCCAGGCAACAACGTCCGTGAGACGTTTGTCTCCAATTAGCCGGCCAAGTCCCGGACGTGGAGGGGCGGCTTCAGTGGGGGGCGGTGTGCAGGCCCTGAGTTCAAGCTCAGTACATAACAAATAAAAAAGAAGTACAAAACAAAACCCTCTTCTGACCAGGGCCTGCCCCGGTGCGTCCCCAAGGACCTGGCCTCGAGCCGTGGGAGCGGGGCCTGCGCAGCCCGGACAAAGCACCCCGGGGCGACGGCAGCTCCGAGAGCTCAGCGGAAGCTCCGCAGAAGAGACCGCAGCCGGGGAGGAGGCCACCTGCGGGAGCCACGGGCGAAGCAGAAAGGAGGAGAGGGCCGGGGAGGAGGGGGCGTCCTGCCAGAAAAGCAGGGGAGAACTCCTCACAGGCTGGCTCTGCAAGGCCGGCCTCATGTTCCCAAGAGGCACCCCGAAAAGATAACTTCAGGCATCTGACTGATGTGGCGATGACGCTTCGTTCAGCAAGCATGGCGTGGTGTGTGTGGAGGGGCACTCCTGAGCTGGTCCCCACACGGGGCCACGGCACAGGGCACCAAGGGAGTGGAGGGGGTTCGGGTACCCCATCTTTACCTTTCTGACCTTTGAGGTTAGCAAAGCCCTGCAGCGTGAAGCGCTTTATGGAAAGCGCCGAGCTCTCAGAGGTGGAGTTAGAGACAGCATCGTCTAGGAGGGAGGAGACAGAAGAGACAGCGTGGTCTGGGAGGGGACAGAAGAGACAGCGTGGTCCAGGAGGGAGGGGACAGAGGAGACAGCGTGGTCTGGGAGGGAGGGGACAGAGGAGACAGCGTGGTCTGGGAGGGAGGGGACAGAGGAGACAGCGTGGTCCAGGAGGGAGGGGACAGAGGAGACAGCGTGGTCCAGGAGGGGACAGAAGAGACAGCGTGGTCCAGGAGGGAGGGGACAGAGGAGACAGCGTGGTCCAGGAGGGAGGGGACAGAAGAGACAGCGTGGTCCAGGAGGGAGGGGACAGAAGAGACAGCGTGGTCTGGGAGGGAGGGGACAGAGGAGACAGCGTGGTCCAGGAGGGAGGGGACAGAAGAGACAGCGTGGTCCAGGAGGGAGGGGACAGAAGAGACAGCGTGGTCTGGGAGGGAGGGGACAGAGGAGACAGCGTGGTCCAGGAGGGAGGGGACAGAGGAGACAGCGTGGTCCAGGAGGGGACAGAAGAGACAGCGTGGTCCAGGAGGGAGGGGACAGAAGAGACAGCGTGGTCCAGGAGGGGACAGAAGAGACAGCGTGGTCCAGGAGGGAGGGGACAGAAGAGACAGCGTGGTCCAGGAGGGAGGGGACAGAAGAGACAGCGTGGTCCAGGAGGGGACAGAGGAGACAGCGTGGTCCAGGAGGGAGGGGGACAGAGGAGACAACGTGGTCCAGGAGGGGACAGAAGAGACAGCGTGGTCCAGGAGGGAGGGGACAGAAGAGACAGCGTGGTCTGGGAGGGGACAGAGGAGACAGCGTGGTCCAGGAGGGAGGGGACAGAGGAGACAGCGTGGTCCAGGAGGGAGGGGACAGAGGAGACAGCGTGGTCCAGGAGGGAGGGGACAGAAGAGACAGCGTGGTCCAGGAGGGAGGGGACAGAAGAGACAGCGTGGTCCAGGAGGGAGGGGACAGAAGAGACAGCGTGGTCTAGGAGGGAGGGGACAGAAGAGACAGCGTGGTCCAGGAGGGGACAGAAGAGACAGCGTGGTCCAGGAGGGAGGGGACAGAAGAGACAGCGTGGTCCAGGAGGGAGGGGACAGAGGAGACAGCGTGGTCCAGGAGGGAGGGGACAGAGGAGACAGCGTGGTCCAGGAGGGAGGGGACAGAGGAGACAGCGTGGTCCAGGAGGGAGGGGACAGAGGAGACAGCGTGGTCCAGGAGGGAGGGGACAGAGGAGACAGCGTGGTCCAGGAGGGAGGGGACAGAAGAGACAGCGTGGTCCAGGAGGGAGGGGACAGAAGAGACAGCGTGGTCCAGGAGGGAGGGGACAGAGGAGACAGCGTGGTCCAGGAGGGGACAGAAGAGACAGCGTGGTCTAGGAGGGAGGGGACAGAAGAGACAGCGTGGTCCAGGAGGGGACAGAAGAGACAGCGTGGTCCAGGAGGGAGGGGACAGAAGAGACAGCGTGGTCCAGGAGGGAGGGGACAGAAGAGACAGCGTGGTCCAGGAGGGAGGGGACAGAAGAGACAGCGTGGTCCAGGAGGGAGGGGACAGAGGAGACAGCGTGGTCCAGGAGGGGACAGAGGAGACAGCGTGGTCCAGGAGGGGACAGAGGAGACAGCGTGGTCCAGGAGGGAGGGGACAGAAGAGACAGCGTGGTCCAGGAGGGGACAGAGGAGACAGCGTGGTCCAGGAGGGAGGGGACAGAGGAGACAGCGTGGTCCAGGAGGGAGGGGACAGAGGAGACAGCGTGGTCCAGGAGGGAGGGGACAGAAGAGACAGCGTGGTCCAGGAGGGAGGGGACAGAAGAGACAGCGTGGTCCAGGAGGGAGGGACAGAGGAGACAGCGTGGTCCAGGAGGGGACAGAAGAGACAGCGTGGTCCAGGAGGGGACAGAAGAGACAGCGTGGTCCAGGAGGGAGGGGACAGAAGAGACAGCGTGGTCCAGGAGGGAGGGGACAGAAGAGACAGCGTGGTCCAGGAGGGGACAGAAGAGACAGCGTGGTCCAGGAGGGAGGGGACAGAAGAGACAGCGTGGTCCAGGAGGGAGGGGACAGAGGAGACAGCGTGGTCCAGGAGGGAGGGGACAGAAGAGACAGCGTGGTCCAGGAGGGAGGGGGACAGAAGAGACAGCGTGGTCCAGGAGGGGACAGAAGAGACAGCGTGGTCCAGGAGGGGACAGAAGAGACAGCGTGGTCCAGGAGGGGACAGAAGAGACAGCGTGGTCCAGGAGGGGACAGAAGAGACAGCGTGGTCTGGGAGGGGACAGAGGAGACAACGTGGTCCAGGAGGGGACAGAAGAGACAGCGTGGTCCAGGAGGGAGGGGGACAGAAGAGACAGCGTGGTCCAGGAGGGAACAGAAGAGACAGCGTGGTCCAGGAGGGAGGGGGACAGAGGAGACAGCGTGGTCCAGGAGGGAGGGGACGGGAGGGAGGGGACAGAAGAGACAGCGTGGTCGGGGAGGGAGGGGGATGCAGTGTGCGAAGCCCTGAGCTCTCTGAGGTGGAGCCAGAGGCCAAGTCCTTTAGGAGGGAGGGGACAGAAGGTAGAGTCTGCCACATCTAGGAGGCAAATGGCTTGGAGGGCAGAGACCCCACGTTCAGGAGGGAGGAGAGGATGCTGGGAACCGGTCAGGGCCCAGGCCTGGGTGGAGAGCGGGCGGCCAGGAGGCCGGGTGTTCGCCGCTGCCGGCGGGCTGCCCCTGGCGAGGCCCGCGCCCCCGTGTCTGCCTGGCTGCCGGCAGGCGTGGTCCTCCCTGGTGGGTCACCCACCTCTGCCCTTCTCGGGGGGCCTGGCCGGCGGCGAGCTCACGTAGCCCTCCAGGCTCAGCGCGTCCGTCTTCCTGTCCTCCGGCCTCCGCGTGCTCCGGGTGCTTCCTCTGCTGGGACTGAAGGCGTCGGACGCCAGTAAAGGAAGGACACTCCGGCTTAGTTCCTCCTGTCCTCCGGACTGGACAGCCCAGTTCCCAGCCCACCGGGGTCCGTGGCCCGCCCTGCGTGGACTTGCCCGAGGCTGCCCATCACACTGCCTGCGTGGACCCAGCCTGGGGTGGCTGTGGCACTGCCTGTGTGGACCCAGCCTGAGGCTGCCCATCACACTGCCTGCATGGACCCAGCCTGGGGTGGCCGTGGCACTGCCTGCGTGGACCCAGCCTGAGGCTGCCCATCACACTGCTTGCGTGGACCCAGCCTGGGGTGGCCGTGGCACTGCCTGCGTGGACCCAGCCTGAGGCTGCCCATCACACTGCCTGCGTGGACCCAGCCTGGGGTGGCTGTGGCACTGCCTGCGTGGACCCAGCCTGAGGCGGCAGTGGCACTGCCTGTGTGGGCCCAGCCGGAGGCGGCCGTGGCACTGCCTGCATGGACTTGCCCGAGACTGCCCATCACACTGCCTGCATGGACCCAGCCTGGGGTGGCTGTGGCACTGCCTGCATGGATCCAGCCTGAACGGCCGTGGCACTGCCTGCGTGGACCCAGCCTGAGGCGGCCGTGGCACTGCCTGTGTGGACCCACCCCGAGGCGGCCGTGGCACTGCCTGTGTGGACCCACCCCGAGGCGGCCGTGGCACTGCCTGTGTGGACCCACCCCGAGGCGGCCGTGGCACTGCCTACGTGGACCCACCCTGAGGCGGCCGTGGCACTGCCTGTGTGGACCCACCCCGAGGCGGCCGTGGTACTGCCTGTGTGGACCCACCCCGAGGCGGCCGTGGTACTGCCTACGTGGACCCACCCTGAGGCGGCCGTGGCACTGCCTGTGTGGACCCACCCTGAGGCGGCCGTGGCCCTGCCTGTGTGGACCCACCCTGAGGCGGCCGTGGCACTGCCTGTGTGGACCCACCCTGAGGCGGCCGTGGCCCTGCCTGTGTGGACTGGGCAGCACGGTCCCATGGAAGGAAAGCCCCATCCCTACCCAGCAAGTAGGAGGCCTTGGCAGGTTTCTCTTCTAAAATAACTGCCCTATGCAAGGAAGATGAACACATAGGGTGGAAAAAAAGGCTGCTTCTTCCATAACTGGTGTTGGGAAAACTGGACATCCACATGTAGAGAACTAAACGTGGATCCCTTCTTGTCGCCAGGAGCCAATATCAACCCCAAAAGGATCAAAGACCTCAGTGTCAGACCGGCAACTTTGAAATCACCGCAAGATGGAGTAGGAGAAACACTGGAACTCAAAGTCACAGGCAGGAACTTTTGGAAAAGATTCTCAGGGTCACAGCAGATAGGAGAGAGCGTTGACAAGTGGAGTTACATCAAACTAGAAGGTTTCTGCACAGCCAAGGGCATAGTTACTAAACTAGAAAGACAGCCAACAGACTGAAAGAAAATCGTCACCAGCTATACACCTGACAAGTGCCTAATATCCAAATTATACGTACAGCTCAAAAAACAACCTCTCCCAAAGCTAATAAAACAATTAAAAGTGGGCAAAGGAGCTCAAGAGACACTTCTCAGAAGAGGTAAGAATGGCAAATACACACATAAGGAAATGCTCAACATCCCTGGCCATGAAGGAAATGCAAATCAAAACAACTCTGAGATTCCATCTCACCCCAGTTAGATTGTCCAACACCAACTCAAACGACAGCAAACACTGCTGGCAGGGATGTGGAGAAAAAGGAACTCATTGCATGGTTGGTGGGAATGTAACGTATCTGAATGGCGCTTTGGAATCCCCCCCAGTTCTAGTAAGCATAGAACTGTCCTGTGACCCAGCCATACCACTCCTGGGGACCTACCCAGAGCATCAAGAAATGGCACGGACACTTGCACGCCCATGTTTGTTGCTGCACTATTCACAATAGACACGTTATAAAAACAGCCCAGATGCCCTATAACAGATGATTAGACCAATAAAATGTGGTACCTACACACAATGGGATTTTACCCATCCATTAGTAAAAACAAGATTCTATCACTTGGAAAAAGATGGGTGGACCTAGACCAAATCATGGTAACTGAGGTATGCCAAGCTCAGAGAGACAAATGGTACATGTTTTCTCACATACGTGGAAGCTAGATCTAAACACAATTGGATATGATAGCCTACAAAAGACTCTAGGCATTCACACACAAATCATCAGACAGGAGGATACACACACACACACAATCATCACACACACAAATCATCAGAAGGAAGAGGCTCTGTGAGGAGGAACCCAAAGCTATAACTCCTCTGAATATTTAAAATACTATCCCAGTTCAAAGCTAGCCTGGGCAAGAAAGTCTGTGAGACTCACCTCCAATTAACCACAAAAAAGATGGAAGTGGCGTTGTGGCTCAAGTAGTAGAGCACTAGCCTTGAAGAAAAAAAAACTCAGGAACAATGCCCAGGCCCTGAATTCAAGTTCAAGTCCCAGGACCAGCACAAAAAATAAAAACAAAACAAAAAAAAACTATTAAAATGAACTCCAGGAAATGGAAACCTGGGTGTTGTTGTTTGTTGTTGTTGGTGGTAGTGTGACGGTGTTTGTTTTTGCTTTGGGGGTTGTTTTCTTTTAAGGAGATGAAGGGGGGCTCAGAAAGGGAGGGAGGGTGAATAAATGCGGTCATGTTGTTCAGTGCATATATACATATGTATATATTTATATATTTTTTAACTGGTTTTGAGGCTTGAACTCAGGTCCTGGGCACTGTCCCTCTGTCCCTGAGCCCCTTCGTGCTCAAGACTAACCACAGCACCACTTCCGGCTTTTTTTAAATTGCAGATAAGAGTCTCATGGAACTTTCCTGCCCGGGCTGGTTTGGAACTGCGACCCTCAGACCTCAGCCTCCCGAGTCGCTAGGATTACCGGCTTGTGAGCTGGCCGGTGCCTAGCTTATTCCGTGTCTACTATGTGGAGGATGAACGATGCAACTTGTGGATGGCAGGAGGGACCTGGGGGAGAGCGGAGAGCGTGAAATTGCCCAGGAGGAGCTGCACTCCTTACCTGGCTTATGAAGCGGTCACCCCTTTGCGCAACGCCTTACTTTTAACATATTAAATGAATGAATAAATAAACAAAACTGGCCTCTGCCTTCATCCTGGCCCGGGGATGATTCAGCGTGACTTACTCAAACCCGTCCCCAACACAGCAGGCCCAGCGACCACGGGGAGGAGACGCAAGGCAGAAGTCCTGGGTTTTAGGCAGGGGCTTCCTGCCTGGCCTGGCTGGACTTGAACTCGCGTCCCTCCCGCCTCAGCCCCCGGAGGGCGCGAGCCTCCGCGGCCAGGCCGGCAGGTCCGCGTGGCGGAGCCCCGGGCGCGCAGCTGGTGCTCACCTGGTGCTGGCGGGCGCGGGCAGCGGCAGGCTGTGGCTCTGCTCCAGGCTCCGGTGCTGGCTGGCTTCTGTGGGGACACGCGGGGCTGAGCGCGCTGCGGAGGCCGCGGCGCGAGGGAAACGCGGGGGCCCCGGGCGGCCTCACCTCTGCAGGCCTGCAGCTGGCTGGTCAGCACTTTCCGGATCTCATTCACCCACGCTGCTTTAATCTCAGGGGTCGGCGCCTGGTCCCCAAAGAAAGCTGGGTGTGAGTACAGGGCTCCAGCTCAGGCCCCCGTGAACCTGGCTGTTTCGGGCCGGAGGAACGGGCGGAGGGCCGGGCCTGGGCGTGACTCCTCGCTGGAGGACTCTCTGCCCGGCGGTGCGGGATGGACTGGGCGTGCCGGGACCGCCTGAGGGGGGCCGTAGGACGATGACAAGCCTGACGCTCTCAAGTGGACGGCCGGGCCGCTCCGCCAGGCACCCGCCGTGCCCAGGGACCCACACTCCCTCTCGAGAAGGAAGAGGCCGGTGTCTCTGCCAGAGGCTGCCGCGGGAACCGGGCTGGCAGCTCCCCCGGGTGCCCCTCGGGCCTGGGCAGAGCCCTGTCCTCGCTTCTGCTCGGGAGGGGGGTTGGGAGAAGGGCCGTCGACCTGAGAGCAGCACTGGACAGCATGCGGGACCGTGACACCAGTGTGCCACTGTGCCCTGGCTGGCACTGAGTGCTTGTGTTAGGATCTGAGAGCAACTAGAAGACGCCACCCAGGCTCAGCCCCTCCCCCAGACCCCGCCCAGGCGTGGCTCAGTCCCTCCCGAGACCCCGCCCAGGTGTGGCTCAGCCCCTCCTAAGACCCCGCCCAGGCATGACCCAGCCCCTCCTGAGACCCCGCCCAGGCATGACCCAGCCCCTCCCGAGACTCCACCCAGGCATGACCCAGCCCCTCCCGAGACCCCGCCCAGGCATGACCCAGCCCCTCCCGAGACCCCGCCCAGGCATGACCCAGCCCCTCCCGAGACCCCGCCCAGGTGTGGCTCAGTCCCTCCCGAGACCCCGCCCAGGCGTGACCCAGCCCCTCCTGAGACCCCCGCCCAGGCGTGACCCAGCCCCTCCTGAGACCCCGCCCAGGCGTGACCCAGCCCCTCCCGAGACCCCGCCCAGGCGAGGCTCAGCCCCTCCTAAGACCCCGCCCAGGTGTGGCTCAGCCCCTCCTGAGACCCCGCCCAGGCGTGGCTCAGGCCCTCCTCCGTGGCTCAGTCCCTCCTAAGACCCTGCCCAGGTGTGGCTCAGCCCCTCCCCCAGACCCCACCCAGGCGTGGCTCAGTCCCTCCCAAGACCCCGCCCAGGCGTGGCTCAGTCCCTCCCCCCAGAACCCGCCCAGGCGTGGCTCAGTCCTTCCCCCAGACCCCGCCCAGGCGTGGCTCAGTCCCTCCCAAGACCCCCGCCCAGGTGTGGCTCAGCCCCTCCCGAGACCCCGCCCAGGTGTGACCCAGACCCTCCTGAGACCCCACCCAGGCGTGGCTGGGTCCCTCCTGAGACCCGGCAGGCATGAGCCAGCCCCTCCCAGGACCCCGCCAGGCATGGCTCAGTCCTGCCTGAGACCCCGCCCAGGTGTGGCTCAGCCCCTCCCAGGACCCCACCAGGCATGGCTCAGTCCTGCCTGAGACCCCGCCCAGGTGCGGCTCAGTCTCTCCTAAGACCCCACCCAGGCGTGGCTCAGTCCCTCAGTCCCTCCCGAGACCCCGCCCAGGCGTGGCTCAGTCTCTCCCCCAGACCCCACTCAGGCGTGGCTCAGTCCCTCAGTCCCTCCCGAGACCCCGCCCAGGCGTGGCTCAGTCTCTCCCCCAGACCCCACTCAGGCGTGGCTCAGTCCCTCAGTCCCTCCCGAGACCCCGCCCAGGCGTGGCTCAGAGGTTCACACAGAGCTCCTGGGGCCTTAAGAGGGCTTCATGGAAATGGTTCTGTCTTGCGTCCACCTCCTAGCTTCCTGCTCCCCACCGGGGATCTGGGTGAGCAGAATGGCAGGAGGGACCTTCCAATTCCAGGGCCGCATCCCTAGGACCCCCCTGGTCTGAACTTGTCCCCAGAGTCCATCTTGGACCAGCTCCTGCCTCTGAGCCATGACTCACAGGGTTCTCAATGAAGTCTCAACCCCTTCCTCGAGGCCCGAGAGCTCCCCCGCCCGGCCCGCGGGACGGGCCAGCGCCCACCTGGATGATGTAGACCTCCTCTCGCGCGTTGTACCAGATCTCAAACTTCTTGGCGTCCCCTTTCACGTTCTCGGTGATGCCAACGGCCGTCATCTGGCAAGGGCACAACCCGAGAGACGCCGGCAGGATCGTCAACCCCGTCTCATCCGGAGGGGACGGGGCATTTGGGGGAGTGGGGCTGAGGGACGGCAGGACCCCCACACACCCGTGTGCACGGAGGGGGGGCTGGGTGTCCCGTTTTCCCCGGCGTCAGGCGGGGTTTGCTGGGAGGGGGACGGGCCACAGACTCCCCCGCGGGCACACTTACGTTCAAGGACTGCTTGTAGCTGTAGGAAGGGGCCTTCTCGTAGCCCTCCCCGTTCTCCTCCCTCTTCTTGCAGAAGAGCACCGCCTTCTCGTGCAGGAAGAGGTGCCGCTGCATGGGCTTGAACCTGGCCAGCTCCTTCACCTTGGTGTGCCCCTTCTTGTGGTCCGTCCACACGCTGAAGGAGCCTTGCATGAGCAGCTTGCCCAGGTCGCTGAGGTTTCCCTGGAACACTCCACACACTCAGCACACACCCAGGGGGGCGGGGGCAGCTTTCCCACGCCACCTTCTAGGAACCCGAGACCGAGCCACCCGCTCTCTGGGGTGCCTGGCCATCAGGAACAGAGGTGGACGATCCTGGGGCTGGAGAGGCCCCCACAGACTCATGCCTGGATTCCTCAGCCTGGGGGCGTGGGGGCGTGTGGCTACACAGCCCCTGCGGTCTGCGTGTGTGTTCCGTTCCACCCAGGCCCGGGGGGCTCGGACGGAGTGAGGGGCTCCCGCCGGCCGCGCACCGGACCCCACCGGGGCATCCTCGCGTCCGGCCCCTTACGTCATAGCCGGTGATGGCGATGAGGTGCATGGAGTCGTTGACGGCCTTGAGGATGCCCAGGATGGAGTTCAGCGCCTCCTGCAGGTCCGCGGCGCCCTCGCAGTTCTTGCTGTACTTGAGCATCTCCTGGGGGCGCGCGGCGGGGGGGGGGGGGGGAGAGGAGGGGACGCGTTCACGCACGGACACCTCCGGCGCTCGGAGACGCGTTCCCACGTGAGGGGGACACGTGCCTCTCAGGCCCCCCCACGCTACCGAGCCCGGCACTCGGGCGCCCACAGGCGTCCGGATGCGCCAGGCAGAGGGGCTCCGAGAAAGTCCTGGAGCCGGGGGGGGGGGGTGCAGATGCCTGCCCGCGGGGGGAGGGGCCCGCCGGGGTGGGGGGGCTGGGGTGGGGGCCACCTTGAGCAGCAGCTGGTACTTGGTTATTCTCTGCACAGGCTTCAGCAGGTAGGAGTCCAGGCTCAGCTTGTGGTCCAGCTTCTTCTGGCACTCCTGGAACGGCCAAGCACCGGGCTCAGGCAAGGCCCTGCTTCTGTGGGGGGGGGGAGGGAGGGCCGGGGAGGCCGGGGGGGGGGGCCGGGGAAGCCGGGCCCCGCCCTACCTGGAAGAAGGGGCAGTCGGAGCACTGTCTCCACAGGCTCTCGGAGCGCGGCTTGTTCTGGCAGTACTTCTCGTAGATCTGGAAGTCCTCCATCTGCAGCCAGGAGGAAGGGGTGGCGGAGAGAGCGCGTGGGTACCCCAGACGCCCCTCCCGATCGCAGGGCCGGGGCCCGGCGTGCTGCCGGCGCACGCCGAGAGCCAGACCCTCCCGTTCACCGGCGGGGAGCCCCGGGTCCCTCCCCACCACCTCGGAGCACAGCCCCGTGCGGCCCAGGCTTGCCGGGGCTCTGGGTCCCGCCCCCTCCTGTTCCTCGGCCGCACGCATCTGTCTACCTATTACTATCAACCTGCCGTCGGTCACCTCCTAGCTGTCACCTATCAACCCATCTCCACCAGCCAACCAGTCGGTCACAGCATCTATCCCTCAACAGCATGCTCTCTTTATCGGCCTTCTCTCGCTGTTGACACACAACCCAGGGTCTCCTCAGGCCGTGTACACAGCGACGGCACGCCCGAGCCCTGTGTGAAATGGAGTCGTCTGTGGCTCGCTGCACTAGGCTTGAGATGGCTACGGGACAGCATCCATCTTTCTTCAAATAAGCCCATCTTTAAACCGTCTTGGTTCTCGGGTTCATGAGTCTGGGGTACCGGCAGCCATCGAACACGGGCTTTGGGGCACAGTTCTGGGGTGGGGATGCTTTGCGGCACGGCTGGGGGACAGAGGGGGTGCGGGCCGTAGGCTGTGTGGGAGCAGAGACGTTGGGAAAGCGGTGGTTTGGGGGCACAGATGGCTCCAGGCAGGGACAGCTCACGCAGAGCCCCTGACGCGGCCTTACAGGAGCGTCAGGCTGGGTCCGCGCCGTGCTCCTGTCCTCCCTGACACGGGGCCTCCAGGCCTGCCCGGCTTCCTGAGTCCTCCCCCCACTTCCTGAGTCCTCTCGACTTCCAGAGTCCTCCCCGGCTTCCCGAGTCCTCTCGACTTCCAGAGTCCTCCCCCGACTTCCCGAGTCCTCCCCCTGACTTCCAGAGTCCTCCCCCAGCTTCCCGAGTCCTCTCGACTTCCTGAGTCCTCCCCCTGACTTCCAGAGTCCTCCCCCGGCTTCCCCAGTCCTCCCCCGACTTCCCGAGTCCTCCCCCGGCTTCCCAAGTCCTCCCGACTTCCTGAGTCCTCCCCCTGACTTCCAGAGTCCTCCCCCGGCTTCCCCAGTCCTCCCCCGACTTCCCGAGTCCTCCCCCTGACTTCCAGAGTCCTCCCCCGGCTTCCCGAGTCCTCTCGACTTCCAGAGTCCTCCCCCGACTTCCTGAGTCCTCCCCCTGACTTCCAGAGTCCTCCCCCGGCTTCCCCAGTCCTCCCCCGACTTCCCGAGTCCTCCCCCTGACTTCCAGAGTCCTCCCCCGGCTTCCCGAGTCCTCTCGACTTCCAGAGTCCTCCCCCGACTTCCTGAGTCCTCCCCCTGACTTCCAGAGTCCTCCCCCGGCTTCCCGAGTCCTCCCCCGACTTCCCGAGTCCTCCCCCTGACTTCCCGAGTCCTCCCCCTGACTTCCAGAGTCCTCCCCCGGCTTCCGGAGTCCTCTCGACTTCCAGAGTCCTCCCCCGGCTTCCCGAGTCCTCCCCCGACTTCCCGAGTCCTCTCGACTTCCAGAGTCCTCCCCCGGCTTCCCAAGTCCTCCCTCGACTTCCCGAGTCCTCCCAACTTCCTGAGTCCTCTCCCTGACTTCCAGAGTCCTCCCCCGGCTTCCTGAGTCCTCCCCCGACTTCCCGAGTCCTCCCGACTTCCTGAGTCCTCCCCCTGACTTCCAGAGTCCTCCCCCAGCTTCCCAAGTCCTCCCCCGGCTTCCCGAGTCCTCCCCCGACTTCCAGAGTCCTCCCCCAGCTTCCCAAGTCCTCCCCGGGCTTCCCGAGTCCTCCCCCGACTTCCAGAGTCCTCCCAACTTCCCGAGTCCTCCCCGGGCTTCCCGAGTCCTCCCCCTCTTGGGTCCTCCCCCGGCTTCCCCTCCCGGGGGCCTCGCGGGGACACCTGACGCGAGCGCCGGCCCAGGAGGGGCCCCCTTCACCACGCGGGGCTGCGGGCCCTTGCGGTGCGGCCCACCCGGCGAGCTGGGCACACCCAGGAACGCGCCACCAGGGCCTCCGCGCGGCTGACCCTGCCGAGCAGCCCCTGGGGGCCACGGGGGAGGTCACCCCGACCCACGACGGCACCCCGAGGTCTCCAAGGGCCAAGCTCAGCCAGGCCCGCGGGGCTGCGCCGACCCGGCGGTTCCGGACGGTTGTGTACGTCATGAAGTGACTTCCCACACTGCCCCGCGGCGGCTCAGGAGCAGCCCGGCCCTCGGGCCTGAGGGCGAGGCGAGGCAGGGTCGGCCCCCTCCCCCCCGCCCCCCCCCCCCCCCCCCCCCGCCCAGGTCTGTGACCTGAGGGGAGAAAACGTGGCGGGGAGGGCACCCGCACCCGCACCCACACCCTCAGACAAGGCAGGAGGCGGAGTCAGGGCCAGGCCCCGGGCACACGACGCCGCCCGGCCTGGGAAGGTCCCCGCCCCTCGCACTCGCAGCCGGAGACGCCCGCGTCCCCGAGCTTGTGCGTTACGGGGTCCTCTTTCTGAAAGCTAGCTGTGCCTCTTCGAAACTCCCCTGTGCCCTGCCCAAGCCGCGGTCTCCAGGCGCCTGCGCGGGCCTGAGCTCCGCGCTTGTGACGGGGACTGCCGTGGAACTCGGGGTCCCGGGGACTGAGCACCTGGGGGGACGTGGGGGGCTGGGGGTCACGGGGACTGAGCGTGGGGGGCTCAGGGTCCCGGGGACTGAGCACCTGGGGGGACTGAGCGTGGGGGGCTGGGGGTCCCGGGGACTGAGCGTGGGGGGCTCGGGGTCCCGGGGACTGAGCACCTGGGGGGACTGAGCGTGGGGGGCTGGGGGTCCCGGGGACTGAGCGTGGGGGGCTCGGGGTCCCGGGGACTGAGCACCTGGGGGGAGGGCATGGGGGGCTGGGGGTACCGGGGACTGAGCGTGGGGGGCTGGGGGTCCCGGGGACTGAGCGTGGGGGGCTCAGGGTCATGGGGACTGAGCGTGGGGGGCTCAGGGTCACGGGGACTGAGCACCTGGGGGGAGGGCATGGGGGGCTGGGGGTCACGGGGACTGAGTGTGGGGGGCTTGGGGTCGGGGTCACGGGGTCTGAGCACCCGGGGACTGAGCGTGGGGGGGCTCGGGGTCCCGGGGACTGAGCACCTGGGGGGGCGTGGGGGGCTGGGGGTCACAGGGACTGAGCGTGGGGGGCTGGGGGTCCTGGGGACTGAGCGTGGGGGGCTCAGGGTCACGGGGACTGAGCGTGGGGGGCTCGGGGTCCTGGGGACTGAGCGTGGGGGGCTCGGGGTCCTGGGGACTGAGCATGGGGGGCTGGGGGTCTCAGGGACTGAGCGTGGGGGGCTCGGGGTCCCAGGAACTGAGCGTGGGGGGCTCGGGGTCGGGGTCACGGGGACTGAGCACCCAGGGACTGAGTGTGGGGGGCTCAGGGTCCCAGGGACTGAGTGTGGGGGGCTCGGGGTCCCGGGGACTGAGCGTGGGGGGCTCGGGGTCCCGGGGACTGAGCGTGGGGGACTCGGGGTCCAGGGACTGAGCGTGGGGGGCTCGGGGTCCCAGGGACTGAGCGTGGGGGGCTCGGGGTCCCGGGGACTGAGCGTGGGGGGCTCGGGGTCCAGGGACTGAGCGTGGGGGGCTCGGGGTCCCAGGAACTGAGCGTGGGGGGCTCGGGGTCGGGGTCACGGGGACTGAGCACCCAGGGACTGAGTGTGGGGGGCTCAGGGTCCCAGGGACTGAGTGTGGGGGGCTCGGGGTCCCGGGGACTGAGCGTGGGGGGCTCGGGGTCCCGGGGACTGAGCGTGGGGGACTCGGGGTCCAGGGACTGAGTGTGGGGGGCTCGGGGTCCCAGGGACTGAGCGTGGGGGGCTCGGGGTCCCGGGGACTGAGCGTGGGGGGCTCGGGGTTGGGGTCACGGGGACTGAGCACCTGGGGACTGAGTGTGGGGGGCTCGGGGTCCCGGGGACTGAGCGTGGGGGGCTCAGGGTCACGGGGACTGAGTGTGGGGGGCTGGGGGTTCCGGGGACTGAGCACCCAGGCGGAGGGCGTGGCGTCCTGGGGACTGAGCGTGGGGGGCTCGGGGTCCCGGGGACTGAGCGTGGGGGGCTGGGGGTTCCAGGGACTGAGCGTGGGGGGCTCGGGGTCCCGGGGACTGAGTGTAGGGGTCTCGGGGTCCTGGGGACTGAGTGTGGGGGGCTCGGGGTCCCGGGGACTGAGTGTGGGGGGCTCGGGGTCGGGGTCCCGGGGACTGAGCGTGGGGGGCTCGGGGTCCTGGGGACGGAGCGTGGGGGGCTCGGGGTCGGGGTCCCGGGGACTGAGTGTGGGGGGCTCGGGGTCGGGGTCCCGGGGACTGTGCGTGGGGGGCTCGGGGTCCCGGGGACGGAGCGTGGGGGCTCGGGGTCCCGGGGACTGAGCACCCGGGGGGAGGGCGTGGGGGGCTCGGGGTCCCGGGGACGGAGCGTGGGGTCCCACCCCCGCGACCCGCGCGCACGTGCCGTACGTACCCGCTCCAGGAAGCAGCGCCCCACCAGCTCCGGGCAGTCCATGCAGCTCTCCAGCTCCCGCAGGAAGATCCTACGCAGAGGGGCAGGCGCTGGAGCCAGGAGGGCGAGGGGGGCGGCCCTGGGCTCCGCGGGGCGGTGAGGGGGGCGGGCGGGCGGGGCGGGGGGTGGGCGGCGGGTCACCTGTTGTGGAAGTGGTAGATCTCCTCCATGTTCCCGAACAGCACCTCCTTCTTGTGGTGCAGGCCGGGGGAGAGGAGGTGGGCCACCAGCGGGTTGTCCATCTCCGCGGCGTAGCCCTGCGGGAGGGGGGACGGGTCAGCCGGCGGGGGGCCCCCCCAGCCGCGGCTCCGAGGGCGCGTGCGGACGGCTGGGCCGGCTCCGGGTTGGGCGGCGAGCCCAGGGCGGCGCGTTCGGCCGCCCCAGCGGGCCCGGGTTCCGTTCTCCACGCCGCAAGCCCGGGCGAGTTACCCAAGCCGCCGTGCTCCCGATGGTGACTGGGATTGGAAGCGGCAGGCGGCCTGCCTGCGGTGGCCGGGGCCTCTCTCTTCCCAGACACCCCGGTTCGAGGCCGGCCTGCAGCCCTCTGCCCCAGTGCACCATGGGGACTGGCTCAGCGCCTCCACCGCCCGGCCTGGTGCTGGAACCTTCCACGCGCCCCCCATCGAGCCTGCCGGGGGGGGGGGGGGTCAGGCGAGTCTGTGTGGGGCCGCCTTCCTGTTCCCTGTGCGGACCCCACCTGGCCCCCTCCCCCCCCCGCGCCCAGGCTCACCTCCAGGACGCAGAGCAGCTCCTCCACGTAGGCCCGCTCCGTGTCCAGGAGCTCGTTCATCACGTGCCTGTGGACGGAGCGGGGAGGGGCGGCGGTGGGCGCTGGAGGGTCAGCGGGGGCGGCCGGGCCTCAAGGAGACGGGGCGCGGCCTCGCGAGGACCCCTCGGGGTGAGGCGGAAGGGCCGGTGGAGTCGAGGGTGGACCCTCCCCCGGCGGCCCTTCCCCCGGCCCCTCACCCCTCCCGACGGCGGCTGGGCCCGCTCTGCGGCCCGTGAGCGGTGACCCCGCCCCTCTCCTGCCTCCTGGCCCCACGCGCACCGGGGCCGGTCGCGCGCGGGTCACCGGCAGTCCCTCGCCCTGCGCACGCCGAGGCGGCAGGGCCTCCCGGGACCGGGGCCGGCGCGGTCATCCTACCCCCCGCCTGTGCTGTGTGCGAGTCCTGCGTGGACAGGTGGCGGGGGGAACAGCCCAGGGCCCCGGGCCGCACCCCGACAGCCACGGAGGCCGCCCCCCCCAGCCACGGGGGAGCCCGCGTTTCTGCTCTGCGCGCCTCGTCTGCCTCTGCCCCCTCCGCGTCCCGCGGGAGCCGGGGGGTCGGCCTCTGCCCCCCCCAAGCCGGGCCGTTCCGACTCTGGAACGCGCCTCCCCCGCTCCGGCAGAGGGGCGGCGGGAGGGGGCCGCCTGGCACTCGCGGGCTCCCATGTCCAAAACCTCCCCTCCCCCCTAGCTTGGCACGGCCACGGCCGGAGGGGGCCAGCCCGGGGTCCCCTGGGGCACAGGCAGGGTTCCCTGGAGGAGGTGCTCGGAGAAAACACCAAGGCCAGAGGCCGTCCAGGGGCGGGCGGACACACGCGTGCACACACACACACACGTGTGCCGTGGTATCTGACCGTCACACACACACACGTGTGCCGTGGTATCTGACCGTCACACACACGTGTGCCGTGGTATCTGACGTCACACACACGTACCATGGTATCTGACCATCACACACACGTGTGCCGTGGTATCAGACCGTCACACACACGTGTGCCGTGGTATCTGACGTCACACACACGTACCATGGTATCTGACCATCACACACACGTGTGCCGTGGTATCAGACCGTCACACACACGTGTGCCGTGGTATCTGACGTCACACACACGTACCATGGTATCTGACCATCACACACACGTGTGCCGTGGTATCAGACCGTCACACACACGTGTGCCGTGGTATCTGATGTCACACACACGTACCATGGTATCTGACCATCACACACACGTGTGCCGTGGTATCAGACCGTCACACACACGTGTGCCGTGGTATCTGACGTCACACACATGTACCATGGTATCTGACCATCACACACACGTGTGCCGTGGTATCTGACCGTGACACACACACACATGTGCCATGGTATCTGATGTCACACACACGTGTGCCGTGGTATCTGACCGTGACACACACACACGTGTGCCGTGGTATCTGACCATCACACACACGTGTGCCGTGGTATCTGACCGTGACACACACACGTGCCGTGGTATCTGACCATCACACACACATGCCGTGGTATCTGTCACACACACGTGTGCCGTGGTATCTGACCGTCAAACACATGTGTGCTGTGGTGTCCGATCATCACACACACCGACTCACATGCACACACACGGTACCATGGCGTCTGACCATCACACACACTCACACGTGTGTGCCACGGCGTCTGACATCACACACACTCACACGTGTGTGCCACGGCGTCTGACCATCACACACACTCACACGTGTGTGCCACGGCGTCTGACCATCACACACTCACACACACACACCGGCCACGGTGTCCGACCTCCTCGGGACGTCCCCTCCGGCTAGCGCACCCCCCCCCCCCCGTCCCCGCCGCTCCGGGTTTCTCCGGCTGGCGCGTCCTGTGTTTGCGTGGACGGAGGCCGGAGGCCCTTCTGCGTCCCGGGCGAGAGGGCGGGGCAGGGGCCGCCGCGCGGGGCGCACGAGGCTCCCTGCGCCTCGAGAGCGTCAGCAGACCCGACCGGCGCGCCTGGCCGGGCCCTGCGGGCTGCGGGGAGCCCCGTGCGCCCCGTGACCTCCGGGGGCCCTCGGGAGGTGGGGGGAGGGCCGGGCGGGGCCAGGCCCAGGCGAGGGGAGCCGCGGGGCGTCAGGCCGCGGGCGCGGTGTGGACGCTGTGCCCGCCGAGGCTCCGCGCCCGGCTCCGCGCCCGCCCCCCCTCCCCCGCCCCCCCCCCCCCGTGCGGCGGGGGCCCCCCCCACGCACCTGCGCAGCACGGCCAGGCTCTCCTCCTCGTCCCCCGCGGAGCCGGCCCGGCCTTGCTGGCTCTCGCTCATTTCACTCTGAGGAGAGAGCAACAGCACCAAGGTGGGACGCGGGGCGGCGCCGCCCCCTCCCGAGGGAGGGCGTGGCCCCGCGGGGGGGGGGGGGCTGCGGCTGTGTCCCCCTCGAGGCCCGGGCCTCACCTTGGCCCTCCGGTAGGGGCCCCTCCGCACGCCGCCCTCGGAGCTCGTGTTCTCGGATCCTCGCCAGGTGCCTGTTGAGGAAAGGGGGGGGGGGGCGGGGGAGGCATTAGCTCTTCCTGGAGGGGGAAACATACCCACCGGGAAAAAAGGAAAAGGCCCCTGGATGAGAGGAAAGGACAGGAATGGAGAAGGCGGAAGGGGGGGTGTCAAGAGGTGGGTAAGGCGGCAGAGGGGTGGAGAGAAGGCTGGGGACCCCCTCCCCGCAGCCTCTGGGGTGGGGGGGGCCTTGGCCTGAGGGGCACGGGGCAGAAACGAGGCAGGAAGGTGGAGGGAACAGAGGCAGACGGGCGAGAGCGAGGAAGGCCCCCGGGTGACCCGCGGGGCTCCGTGTGGTGAGGAAGCCGTCTCCTCTCCTCTCCACCCACGGTGCACGAAGGCAGAGCCCGGCTCTCCAGGGGCTCAGGCCCGTGGCCCACACGAGACACTCCACGTCCGCTGACCTCTGTCCTGTGACAGAGCCAAGCGGGGAAGGAAAGGAAACGCAGGGGAGACAAGGGAGACAGGAGACGGAGTGGTGTCTGCTGTGGCTGCGGAGAAGATCTGGCCGGGGGACAGGGACGGGGGACAGGGCCAGGGGACAGGGCCAGGACAGGGCCGGGGGACAGGGCCAGGACAGGGCCAGGGGACAGGGCCGGGACGGCCAGGACAGGGCCAGGATAGGGCCAGGGGACAGGGCCAGGACAGGGCCATGACAGGGCCGGGGGACAGGGCCAGGACAAGGCCAGGACAGGGCTGTGGGACAGGGCCAGGGGACAGGGCCAGGGGACAGGGCCAGGACAGGGCCAGGGGACAGGGCCAGGACAGGGCCAGGACAGGGCCGGGGGACAGGGCCGGGGGACAGGGCCGGGGGACAGGGCCGGGGGACAGGGCCAGGGGACAGGGCCAGGGGACAGGGCCAGGACAGGGCCAGGACAGGGCTGGGGGACAGGGCCAGGACAGGGCCAGGACAGGGCTGGGGGACAGGGCCGGGGGACAGGGCCGGGGGACAGGGCCAGGACAGGGCCAGGCCAGGGCTGGGACACAGGGCCAGGACACAGGGACAGGGGACAGGGCCGGGGGACAGGGCCAGGGGACAGGGCCAGGACAGGGCCATGACAGGGCCGGGACACAGGGCCGGGACACAGGGACAGGGCTAGGACTTGGCGTCCTAGTTGGGAAAGGCCAGAAGGCTGGAGCGGCGGAGCCAAGCGAGGGATGCCGTTTTGGCAACGGCAGGGACCACGGGTTCCGGGCGGGAGGGAGGGGGCATCGCCTGAGGAACTTGCCCCAGCAGCCCGCCGTATTCCCAGCGCTGTGCCCTCCGCAGAGGCCGTGCGCCGTGCGGACAGTGACGGGCAACGTGGCGGGGGGCGAGGCCTGGCGAGGTTGTTGAGAAAAAGGTGGGGGGGGGGGAGGGCGGGAAGACCAGCCGAGCCCTGGGCTGCAGTGGGCGGGCGGGCGGAGGGGAGGGCCGCCCATGGGGCTTCCCCGGCGGCACCCACCTGGGGAGGGGCAGGGAGACTTGGCGTGGGCTTCGGGCCGCGGGGCCACGGGCTGCACGGGCCGCGTCTGCTTGGCCGCCAGCTTCTTCAGGCTGGCCTGCCTGCGGTGGAACATGTCCTGCATGCTCTCCTGCTTCTGGAGGACCTTCTGCACGTGCTCCTGAAACGACACCGCGTGGATGGAGGGGGGGCCGGCCGCGCGCCCGTCCCGAGGCAGGCAGAGCTCGCGCGGCGGGCCGGGCCTCCCCGCCGCCCCTCGGGAGAGCTCCGGACCCCGAGCTCCGGCGTGCCCCGTCTGTGGCGAACCCCAAAGGAATCTCTCCCACGCCCGCACGCGGCTCCCCCCCCCCCCCCCCCGGACCCGGGGCTGCAGACGAGAAGCTCGGGCCGGGTTACCATGAGGTCCGGGTTGAGGATGGACTCATAGTCCTTGTAAATTTTATTGAGCTCTTGGATCTTCTTCTCTGCTCCGGTCTCTAGAAACTTCTCGATCTCCCGGAGGGCGGCCTCGGCGCCGTCCTGGGACTGGCATTTGTCCACGGGCTGCGAGGCCAGCAGGTAGATGCCCTCATCGCACCACTTCATGGACTGGAAACAGAGCAGCGCCGGCGGGGTTTGCCCCTGTCCGTGTCCCCCAGCCCGCCACACCACCCCGGCCCCCCACGTCCGCGGAGCCACCCACCGGTGGGGACAGCCACGGGACGTGGCCACGGCGGGGGGTGGGGTGGGCGCCTCTGGCTAGACCCGCGCTGCTGGGGGAGGGCAGCGGCCATGCCGTGACGGGCCAGGCCGAGCGCCCGGGCTGAGGCGGGAGGGAGCCCCGTCAGGGTTGGTACTGCGTGGACCCGCCGACCGTGAGGAGCTCAGAAAGGAAGGGGGTGCCCCAAGACCAGAGAGGAGGGCGCTGGGCCAGGACGTGGTGTGGGACTCAGGGGCAGCTCCTCCTGTCGGGTCGGTGCAGTGGGCAGACAGGAGTGCGGGCAGAAGGAGGACAGGAGTGTGAGGAGGAGGACAGGAGTGTGAGGAGGACAGGAGTGTGAGGAGGAGGACAGGAGTGTGAGGAGGACAGGAGTGTGAGGAAGAGGACAGGAGTGTGAGGAGGACAGGAGTGTGAGGAGGAGGACAGGAGTGTGAGGAGGACAGGAGTGTGAGGAAGAGGACAGGAGTGTGAGGAGGACAGGAGTGTGAGCAGGAAGGACAGGAGTGTGAGGAGGACAGGAGTGTGAGGAGGACAGGAGTGTGAGCAGGAAGGACAGGAGTGTGAGGAGGACAGGAGTGTGAGGAGGAGGACAGGAGTGTGAGGAGGACAGGAGTGTGAGGAAGAGGACAGGAGTGTGAGGAGGACAGGAGTGAGAGGAGGAGGACGGGAGTGTGAGGAGGACAGGAGTGTGAGGAGGACAGGAGTGTGAGGAGGAGGACAGGAGTGTGAGGAGGACAGGAGTGTGAGGAGGGCAGGAGTGTGAGGAGGACAGGAGTGTGAGGAGGAGGGCAGGAGTGTGAGGAGGACAAGAGTGTGAGGAGGACAGGAGTGTGAGCAGGAAGGACAGGAGTGTGAGGAGGACAGGAGTGTGAGGAGGACAGGAGTGTGAGCAGGAAGGACAGGAGTGTGAGGAGGACAGGAGTGTGAGGAGGACGGGAGTGTGAGGAGGAGGGCAGGAGTGTGAGTAGTGGGAGGAGGACAGGAATGTGAGCCGTGGGAGCACAGCGGTGTGAGGAGTGGGAGCACAGCGGTGTGAGCAGTGGGAGCACCGCGGTGTGAACATTGGGAGCACAGTGGTGTGAACAGTGGGAGCACCGCGGTGTGAGTCGTGGGAGCACCGCGGTGCGGCGGGCTCCTACCGTCTCGAGGAGGCTGTGCAGCTCCAGGGCCTTGCCGAGCAGCTCCCTCCTCCTGCCGATCTCGGCCGTGAAGTGGTCGCAGAGGCCCTGCAGCTCCTGGCACTTGGGGTGAATGGAGTCCACGGCGTAGTGCTTGTTCTCAATGAGCTGCTGGCCCTCGAGCGACAGCGCTCGCGCCCTGTCCACAGCCGCCTGCCAGACACAGCCCCGCACGGGGAGTCAGCTCCGCCACCCGCAAGGCACAGCCCCGCACGGGGAGTCAGCTCCGCCACCCGCAAGGCACAGCCCCGCACGGGGAGTCAGCTCCGCCACCCGCAAGGCACAGCCCCGCACGGGGAGTCAGCTCCGCCACCCGCAAGGCACAGCCCCGCACGGGGAGTCAGCTCCGCCACCCGCAAGGCACAGCCCCGCACGGGGAGTCAGCTCCGCCACCCGCAAGGCACAGCCCCGCACGGGGAGTCAGCTCCGCCACCCGCAAGGCACAGCCCCGCACGGGGAGTCAGCTCCGCCACCCGCAAGGCACAGCCCCGCACGGGGAGTCAGCTCCGCCACCCGCAAGGCACAGCCCCGCACGGGGAGTCAGCTCCGCCACCCGCAAGGCACAGCCACGCACCGTCCGTGGGCTCGGCGGGTTCTGGCCCCACCCTAAGGGTTCCTGACTCAAAGGTGGGGCCCCTAATCCCTGCAGCCACCCTAGGCCCGGGACTCCCGCTGGGGTGGCCGACGGTGGGGGTGCGGGGCCCTCCGGTCGCCGCGTGGCGGGGCCCCTCCACCCGCCACCCCTTCTCACGCTGGACTTGGCCTCGAAGCTGCTCAGGTCCTTCAGCAGGTGGTGCACGTGTGCCAGGCTGTTGCCCACGTCGGTGAAGGTGGCTATCTTCTGGGACACCGAGTCCAGGGCCGCCTTGACCTGCGGTGGAGGACGGTCATCTCAGCACCCCGAGCCCCGCGCAGGACGCCCAGGCGAGCGGCAGGGAGGCGGAGAACCCAGGGAGCGGAGAACCCAGGCACCAGCCCGGCCTCAGCACCTGACAGTCTTCTCTGCCCATCCTGCCGCGTGCTGGAGCGACGCGGTGGGGCCACTCGGTGGAGGGACATGGCGGAGGGACGGGGCAGGGGGATGTGGTGTGGAGATGGGGAGGGGGACAGGGCGGGGGGACACGGTGGGCTGTGCACTGGGGCCAGCCCATTCTCCATGTTGGGGTGGCAGGGGGCTTGCTTCCATGGCAAAATCACTCTTGTCTCACAGTTCCAGAACCCCCAGGAAGACAAGGTTCACTGTGCAGATGTTGTGCTCCAAGTGAAATTGTGCCCACCCGGCTCTAGATGTATGCAGAAGAGTTAGATCGGCTCTAGCTGTATGCAGAAGAGTTAGATCGGCTCTAGCTGTATGCAGAAGAGTTAGATCGGCTCTAGGTGGATGTAGAGGAATTAGATACGGACCGTACATCACAGGCACACAACCACTGATGCCATCCATCTGGACCTATGTCGAGACACACAGGGCAACTACTCAAAGAGCCACACAACGAGACTAAACGCCACAAACAACATTCTAGAAAATGTCTAAGTGACCGCAGGAAGGCAGGGAAAAGAAAAATAGAAATATCACAAACAAAATGCAAAACAAATGGACACGTGGAATCCCTACATCCCTCCTGAACCCCTAAGTGCGCCGACCGTAAGCCACTGAATTCAGCCACTGAAGGACAGAGCCTGGCGGGGAGGAGGGGGCACGGCCAGCTGATGGCCGGCAGGGGCCTCGTCCAAGCCACAGCGCCACAGGCAGAAGGCAACGGGTGGAAACGCAGCCACCAGCAGGCGAGCAGGAGAGGCTGGGTGAACACCAGGGAAGATGCAGGAACTCTGGAGTCACAGGGACATGGAGGGAGCCCTTGTGACAGGGATCCTGCGTGTGCGCCCGTCAGCGCATGGAAGCATGTTCCCCAAACCTGGCGAGGTGTGGGGGGGAGGCAGGGAGCCAAGACCGCTTCCACTTTGACCTAGGGCCTCAGTGACTCTAGGCCAAGTACAGCCACAATCGATTCAGAGCTCAGTACCAGAACCCAGCCTGGCGTGATGGACATAACAGATGGTGTCACACACAGCAGAGCCCCCTCCACCTCGGGGCGTGAGCACACGCTCCCAGTCAGAACACATTCCGGGGCACGAGATGAACCCCCTAATCCAGAAATGAAACATGAGAACCGTGCTTGTCTCTGGTCACAGTGACTCAAAGCTGAAGTCAGGAATAGAAAGGTAACAGGAAAACTCTGTGAACACTTAGAAATCAAACGTATACAATCAAGAGGGGCCAAGGGGAGGTTTTAGGGAAAATGAAATAAGTGAAAATACAAATATCAAAATTTGTAATGATGCAGCTAAAGGAGTGCCAAGAGGAAAGTTCATAGCATTTTATATACACATATATGTATGTATATGTGCATATGTGTTTCTCTCTCTTTCTCACACACACATTAGAAAAGAAAATTTTCTCAAGTAAATAATGTAAACTCCCCTTCAAGAACCCAGGAAAACACCAAAACAAATCCAGAGGAATGGAGATAAAACCAGAAAGTAATCAAGTGGAAAACAGATAGTGATGAAGAAAACCCACAAAATACAGCAATGGATCTCCAGCAACACGACCACGGAAGAGAAGAAGAGAGGTAGCACATCGCCGGGCTCTGCGGTGAGACCGGGGGCTACCACTGCGGAGCCCTCCGGGGAGAGGAAGGGGGAAAGCATCCGGACACGCGCCGCCCACCGCCCAGAGGGGACTGGCTCGTGACACTGCACGGCCACCTCTCACTCCGGGTGCAACAGGTCATCACGGCAGCGCCGGACGGGTTCCCTGGAGAATCCCACCAACGCAGAACGCTGTGCAACCTCGCGAAAGCAGCGGGCAGGGAGCACCGCCCTGCACCGCACGGCTGACGCCTCCCAGGCCAGGAAAAGAAGACAGCTTTCAAGAAAGAAGAGAACGGCGGGCCAGCGCCCCTCCCTGAGCACGGATGCGAAAACTGCTAGCCAACCACTGTCCGTAGACTTGAGCAGTGTACAAAAACAACTGAGCGCCATGCCTGAGTTATTTCGGAGACACAAGGCTGGTTCGGACTGTGAGAGCCAATCCTACCCCCTGCCACATCAGCAAATCCAAGTCGAAAAACCACAGTCGGATCAACGCAGGCAGAAAAGGCATTTGCTCCACGGAGCAGGCTGCTTAGCATTGTAAGATCTCCTGGAGAGCCAGGACCAGAGAGAAACTTCTGAGGTTGATTTAAAAATCACCTACCAAAACCCTGCAGCAGGGCCGGAGGGAGGCGTGGCTCAATGGTAGAGTGCTGGCCACGCCACGTGGACTGGCAAGCGTGTAGAAACCTGCATGGGTGCCTGCCCACACCACGCAGATTGGCAAGTGCGTGGAGACCTGCACGGGTGCTTCAGCCAATCCCTACGGAACTCTCCAGCAAAGCTTAGCTGTGGCTAAGACTAATCACTTTAAAATTTATAAGGACAAAGGAATCAGAGCAGCAGAAAGATTTTTTTTGAAGACTTTGTCTCCCCAGTTTGAAGACTTAGCAGGCGGCCGTGCAAGTTGTGCACGTGTCTGAGAGACAGACGGATAGACAGAGTAACACGGAGAAACCGCAGCAGCCGGGGACACACATGCCCACTGGGGGCCCGACCAGGGCGGGAGGGAATCGCCGGGAGAAAGCTGTGATGCAATCCGCATAGCTGACGAATGAACTCAACTGGGTCAGTGACTTCAATAGAACACTATAAAAATGGAGAGGGGAAGTTAGGGGGGGCGTACTAAGGATCCAGGACTCTTGAGTGTGATGGTTAAATGGAAAACTGATCCACGAGAATCATCAAAACAAATAAACAAACAAAAACTGGCTCTCTGAAAACCTGTTTTTAAAAAAGTGTGGAGAGAGAATCTGAGACTGGGGAGAGACGTTTGCAGCCTGCACATCTGACCCAAGGCTGCTGTCGGCCAGGCATAACCACACGCCATCGGTCCAGCCGTCCTGCAGCCGGGGACACGGCCGGGCCGGGGACGGAGTCCTGCTCTCCACCCGGCCTGGCCTGGGTCTGATCCTCCCATCGCCGCCCCCGCGCGGCGGGTATGGCGGGCAGGATCTGCCCTCCCGCCTTCGTTCTGTTTCTGAGGCGGGATCTCACGTCTCCCAGGCCGTCCTCGAACTCAAGCCCCGACCTCCACCCATCTCCCCAGCGGCTGAGCTTACAGACGCGCGTCCCCCTGCCCGGCTGGGCGGGCGGCTCCTGAACATCTACACGCGCGGTCCCTCTGCTCGGCGACGGTCCGCCGGGACGCAGGGCCCGAACGTCCCCGGTGGCCCCGTCCCCGGTGCTCAGACCCCGGCAGGACGCGCGTGTGGTCCAGCGGGGGGGACGGTGAGCGTGGATCCACCGCGCCACGGCGCCGCTCCGCCGGATGAAGGGGGGAACCCCGGCTACCCGGGCGAGAGCCGGCCCCGCTCACACGCGTGTGCCCCGCACGTGGCGATCTCCACGCGGCGGGAGGGAGTGACGGGCCGCCGCCGCCGCCGCCCTCCGGGGCTGAGCGGGTGGCTGCCGGGGCACCGGCGGGCCTCGGTGTCTGGGCTGTGGCTAGTTACCGCCGGAGGCCCGGGGTCTCCCGGGTCGGCCCTGACGCATGGGTGGGGGCCTGTGCTCGTCTCCAAGTGCCAGGGAAGGGTGACCTGCTCCCGCGCCCTTCCTCGGTCCCCTGGCCCGGCCCGGCCCGGCCCGGCACTAACACGGCCCCGCCCCCCCTCGCCCCCCGCGCCCGGCGCTCACCTCCCGGAAGCCCTGCTCGAAGTGCCGCAGCTGCAGGCACTGCTCCAGCTTCTGCTGATGCTTCGCCCAGAACTCGTCGAAGGCTGCCTCAGTTTCATTCAGCTGGGCCAGGAGCCTGGAAGAGAGTCACAGAGCGGTGAGTGGACAGCGCCCTCCGCCAGCGCCCGGGGCAGGCAGGGCCCACGACTGCACCCGCCAGCGCCCGGGGCAGGCAGGGCCCACGACTACACCCGCCAGCGCCCGGGGGAGGGCAGGACCCACGACTGCACCCGCCAGCGCTGGGGGGGGGGCAGGGCAGGGCCCACGACTGCACCTGCCAGCGCCCGGGGGAGGGCCCATCTCCACCAGCCCTCACGGACTCCACGCTGAGGGTGTGCAGGTGGGGCCCATGGTCCCTGGGGTACAAATGACAGGCACCCCTGACAAAACCCAGCCCCGTGCCTCCCTTCCTGCACCAGTGCCGTGGGTGTGGCGCCCCTTGGTCCTTCTCGATCACGACCGGGGCAAACCCCGAGTCCCGCTCCCAGCCTGGGTCAGGGCGGAGCGGCAGCTGCCGCCGGTGGGGAGGCCGGGCGCCGGCGCTGGCCCTCCACGTCTCCCCCCTGCTCCTCTGCTCACCCCGGCTGGCACCCCCAGCCCTCCCCACCCTGCAGGCTCGCCCCGCGGGCTCCAGGTGGCAGATGAGGAAGACGTTGGTGGACCGCCTCCCCGTGGTGCAGGTGCCCAGTCCAGTGGGAACCGCTTAACCAACACCTGCTCCGAGCCCCCGGCTCAGCCCCGTGTCTCTGGCAGAGCCCCCCCCCCGCCCCCATCCCCGGCAGAGCATGCCCGCCCTGCACGTGGCTGGTGGGAAAAGTCCACTAGAGAGCTGAGCGAGCCGCCCGGGAGGCGGAGCCATGGGCCTGTCCCCCTGTGGGGAGGGCAGGATGGGGCGGGCAGCGGGGTGGTGGACACCCCCCCAAGTCCCAGGCACTCGCTGGCCCGAATCCAGCAGTGTTCTGTCCTGCGCTCCGTAGTGAGGACGGACACTCACTGGAGCCAGACACCACCCCACCTGTACCACCACCACCCCACCTGTGCCACCACCCCCCACCTGTGCCACCACCACCCCACCTGTGCCACCACCCCCCCCACCTGTGCCACCACCCCCCCACCTGTGCCACCACCCCCCCACCTGTGCCACCACCCCCCCACCTGTGCCACCACCCCCCCACCTGTGCCACCACCCCCCCACCTGTGCCACCACCCCCAGACCCGTGCCTCCAACCAGGCTGACACCACAGCCCCGGACCACGTTCCTGCCCTGGAGGAGCCCTTCCACCTCCGCCCAGAGGCTGCGCGCAGGGACGTCTGCGCTCCCCCGGGGCCCCTCGGGGCCGGGCCTCACCTCTGCACGGTGGCCTGGCTGTCCAGCTGGTCCTGGTTCAGGCTGAGCGCCGCGCTCTCGGCCAGCGGCTCCCCGAGGCTCGCCAGGATGCCGTGCCCCTCCTTCAGCGCCCGCCGCAGGTCGTCCTGCGGAGAGGAGAGGACGCGGCCTGGCCGGGCAGCCCCCGCGGGCCCCGGCCCCGCCGGGCACTGCGCGTGGTGGGTGCGAAACCGCCCGTCACCCGGGAGCGGGGAGGAGAGCAGCCGCCGGGCGCGTCGCTGCGGTGGGCGGCGGCAGGGCTAGGGTTACAGTCGCCCGGGGCGCAGGATTAGGTAAAGAGGAAACCAGAAACCGGCTCCGCTCCCGCCTCTCCCGCAGGGGGCGGGGGCCCACCGGGCGGAGCGGGGCACGGTCCCCGAGACGCCAGCCCGTGCCGACCGCTCAGAACCCCCCCTCTCCCAAGCCAGCCGCGGAGCTGACCGCGGCGCGAGGGACTCAGAGAGTGCGCACGAGAGGCCGTGAGCGGGAAAGCCGACCGCGTCTGGCTTCGCGGTCGCCGGTGAGAGGACCCGGCGCGGGCACGGCAGCTGCCCGCACCACAGTTCCCGAGGCGCCACCCGGACCCACGGGGAGCCGCGCCGCCCAGCCCGGCGCAGTCCCCGAGTCTCGCGCGGCGGTGAGAAGCCGGGTCCGGAGCTGCTCACGTCCCCGGCGGATGCGGCCCGGCGCCCGTCTGCCCCCCTCCCGGAGCTGGCCGGCGGGAGCCGGGCTCGAGCCGGGGCCCAGGGAGCCGCGCTCACCTTGGCCTTGCCCTTCTTCTCCGTGTGGGCGCGCAGCACCGCGCGGGTGGACGGCACGTCGTTGGGCAGCTCCGTCTCGGCCAGCTCGGTCCCGAAGGCCTGCAGCATCTGCGCCGTCTGCTTCACCATGAGGGCGAAGCTCTCTATGGCCTTGGAGGAGAGGAGCGCGGTCAGGGCCCGGCGCGCAGCACCGCCAGCCACGCCGAAAGCCGACACCCGTCAGGACGGTCCTCGGGGAGGGGAGCCGCGGAGCGGGCCGCGCACGCGTGTGCAAGGAGCGGCGAGCCGGGCGCGCGCGCGCGTGCAGAGAGATGCCTCCTCAGGAATGCACCATCCGATTTACAAATACCCCCAGCACCAGAGTCCTTCTGCCCGCCCGCCCGCCCGCCCGTCTGTCCGTCCGTGTCCCTCCTTGTTAATGAAGTGCCAGCCCTCACGGTACAGCGTTGTCTCCGAGGACCAGACAGAGCCACGCCCCGAGTCATTGCTGTCTCTTACTGCTATTCTTTGCAATGACTAAGGTCCTCGGAGACCATCGCCTCATCCTGGGGCGGAAACTGGGAAAGGCTCGGTCGTCCTGCCGAAGCCGTCCCCGCGGGGCTGACGCGGGTCAACGCGGGCTCGGCGTGGGGCGCGGGGCACGGGGCACCCACCGTGCGGTGGCACAGCCATCTGGAGTGGCAGTAGGCCAGGGTTCCCCCGAGGTCCTCGGTCAGCTGGGACTTGTCGATGTAGCCATGCAGCTCTGGTACTGAGCTTAGCATTATGACCTGCGGGGACGAGGCCCGGGTCGGCGGCACCGGGGACCGGGAGCCGGCCTCCCGCCCGGGCACCGAGGCTCTGGCCCTCCGTCCGAGCCGGCTGGCCCTGGGAGTGGCTTCTTCTCTCCAGGCCTCAGTGCTCTTGTTGGTACACTGGGCACACACACACACACACACACACACACACACACACACACACCGTAGCCTGGGTCGCACTGGGCACCGCCGAGGGGCGGGGGGGGGGGGGGAAGCCAGGGCAGAGAGCCTGACCGACGAGGTGCCGATCGCGGGTACCTGCGGGCCTCCCGGGAGGGGCGCTGGGAGGCACCCTGCACGGCGCCCGCGTCCGCGGAGGAACACGGACTTCGTGAGCAGCCGGGTCCCACAGAGCAGGCTGGGGGGCGAGGCCGGAGGGCTATCTGATACCGCGCCATGTATTATTGAGTGTGCATGCGAGCAGGGACTCTCCGTGTGGGCGACCTTGCGGGGGGAGGGGGGTCACCGCTGCCCCATGGGGGACGCACGCGGCGTCTGTGGGTGGAGGGCGGGGCTCCCCGGCCCCCCCCCCCCCCCCGTCGCTGGTGCCCACACGGCAGGGAACTGCTCAGCGGTGCCCGTCGGCGGGCCCAGCCCGAGAGCCCGCGTAGAAAGCACGCCCGGCTGCCGGGCGAGAAGGGCTCGTTCCGCTCATCCTAGCCGCTCAGGAGGCTGAGGTCGGAGGATCAGGAACTGAAGCCAGCCCGGGCAGGAGAGTCCAGGAGACGCTTCCCTCCCACGCACCAGCAGAAAGCCACAAGCGGAGCCGTGGCTCACACGCGCGGAGCCACGGAAGCTTGGGAACGGTGGCCGGGCCCTGCGCTCAAGCCCCAGGACCGGCACACACGCACGCTCACGGA